>NC_068356.1:50402034-50702034 GCF_020536995.1 Dreissena polymorpha | reverse complement strand
TAGCACTGTCCGAAAATGCACTTGGGCAAGTTCTTCTAAGCAGCACGGCTTATGTTAATATGCATAAACTGGGTGTACACCTTTCACAAGGACCCGTTTTGAATGAACGTGCTGGCCCTTCACTGCCGATAGAGATTGGACACCTAAAAAATGACATAGTATTTGCACTTCGTTGTCATTGTCCTAGCATACTCCAGAGATGGGCAGCCAGATCTCGGCATTGGCCACCAGCGGATATTGTGGCAAAGGTCGTATCAATGGGGGCATTTCTTGCTCCCGTTGGATTGAAAGGTAGCCAAAATAAGCATAATGAATGGAGGATGTGCTTCAATACAGGTGAAACAGAATTGATTATTAACCTCAACGACACACAGGTTAAACTATACGTTTTGTTAAAAATGATTGCAAAAGATGTTCTCCAACCACGAAATAAAGAAATTACATCGTTCATGTTAAAAAATATAGTTTTATGGCTAGCAGAGAACAACCCACAGTCAATGTTCCATGAGAGGATATTGTTTTTCTGGTTGCGTGAATCACTTCTTGTAATAAAGTCTGCGCTGTCCATAAAAAAACACTGCCATACTATATGATCCCAGATAGGAACCTCATGGCAGCCACAGGACTGACGGATGCTCAGCAGCAGACATGGATAGCAACATTAACCGAAATGATCGATGAAGGACCTATGATAGTTCGAAGGCTTCCGAAACTACGACAAGCCATTATCTGCCACCCTCAGCCTCTTCTTTGGTACACCGCTCAGAAGCTCGAACTGGAGATTATTTTGCTAGAAATGGCAAAAGAGCTTCCATACATCAGTGGAAATCTTGCTGTGGGTGTATTGGGTTTGTTATTTCAGCATGGACTATCCTGGCGTGTGGTGGAAATATTGAATGATGTCTTTGAGAACATGGGCTATACAGACGCACATAATTTATTTGATATTCTCGATATATTAAACAGAATGTTCATATAAGCATTTTGAAAATATACATAGTCCGTGAGTGTATAGGTAACACAATGTATGATCTTTATCAAAATTTTGAAAGGAAATTGTTGTGTACGTTCCACTGTTGCTATATGTGCGTTAACACAAGATGAATGTCTTGAATGTTTTATATGGTGACTTAAAATGCAGTGATCACCATGAGTGTTTACTTCTTGTTTGTCATTATGATAAAAGAAGCCATTTTCACCTTTTTTTAACGTACATATTAGGGCCATCATATGATATGTATTTACGAAACGTCTGTAAGAACGTTTTATCGTTGAGACATTTGTTTGGTAAATATGATGTAAACATGAGCTTTCACTTGCATACAAAAGACAGCTAAGACGTTTATAAGACCGCGTCGATAGCGATATTCGGAGTTTGAGAACCGCAAAATGAAAATGTGTATCGCTTTTGAGATGTTACTTGCACAGTTACTTCCCCTTCGATATTACTTTGCATGATAGAGAATTAAAGCATATCTGTATACGCGGAATGCTCTGATTAACGTAGAACATAGTACGGTGTTAACTGTATTCGTTGTTGTATAATATGATTATATTTTTTTTAACTAATATCGCCCTCGGCCTTTAAACAAAAATCATACAAAATCATTCTTATTTGTTTTTACCAAAGTAACCAACACCAAGCTGTTACTATAAATCATTGTTTGATAAAAACTGTTCATATATGTGTTTCCAATGTTATAACACATTAATTTTGTTTGAACAATTATTGTAAAGTAACATAAATACTAAAAATCAACGGATATTTCGCTAAATGATTCGTAAAAAAAATGTAACCCATAAAAATCAGTGTTCCTTATAGCAATATCCAAACTTTCAACGCTATATGTGAAATGGTAACATAGATTTAACAAGATTCAAAATGCTGTTTTTTATTTACTTTGTGTGGCACAATATATTCAATTTTAATTTTTTGCAACGATATATTCATACGACACACGAACACTTACGTGGCACATGAAAATGTGTTAAATATAATGTCCCAAAAATATGAGGCTCGAGCTGGAGATTATTTTACTAGAAATGGCAAAAAGGCTCCCTTACCTCAGTGAAAACTACGCTGTAAATGTATGGGGTTTGGTGTTTCAACATGAACTTTCCTGGCGTGTTGTTGAAATATTGAATGATGTGTTTTAGAGCATTTTGTATCTTGTTAAATCTATCTTACCAGACCACATCTAGCATTGAAATTTTGGCTATTGCTATAAGGAACAGTGATTTGTTATGTGTTAACTTTATTTTTCGAAATATTGTACGAAATATTCGTTGAGTTTGAGTGTTTATGACATTGTAATGGAATGTGTCCTATTTTATCATTCGGAATTCCGCGCGTGTGTTATTTATGTGCGCAAACATCTTATTCTACTCAGGATACCACTATGATTATTGCTTAGATATCAATCATTATCTAAATCATTATCTGTATATACTTTACACACGTTAACTTTTGTAACTTATTTATGAACTCTACATTTACATTTCACATGCTTTCAAAATCCGTAAGTATAAATTAACAGATCATAAACAATACCATTGTGGTTGATTGAGTTATTTATACCATTCAAAAGATTTGTTTATTTATTAATGTGTGGTTGATTGAGTTATTTATACCATTCAAAAGATTTGTTTATTTATTAATGATGTACTTTATGCATATGATTACACAACTCAATATTTTATATATGTTTGGTTCTCAATACTTCATTGTAAACAACCTTCATCGAAAGGTGTTAAGCCTTGTGGTAAAATGTGCATCATACCATTCTAAATGTCGAAAGTATGTGGCCAAACATTTGTAAATGGAGACTTATGTATAATTTTGTTTTCTTGTAGGTGAACATGCTATTGTTTATCTGTAAAAAGTATGTTTGATTATGTATTAATTGTTCTGCCTGAATATATTATCATTCATATGTTAATACAATATATTGTTTGTATGTTTTCTTTTTTATGCCAACTATAATTTATATAATTATATGTTGTTGAATAAACAAATGTAAGGAGTCGAAACATTCGTACACATTTCGAAGCAAGAATAAATGTGTAGCCCGATTCCATCTCCTAACCATAGCTTTTCTACAAAAACCTTTGATGGACAAAGTACTATGTTGGTTCTAACACGATCGTGTGTTTCTTTGTATTGTAGAAGCGCAAAGCATGAGGCGTACATCCATCCAAACCTTTTTTAACTGAGAGCTGACATACATTATCATTAGTTTCTATCCATGCACTTACATTTATTTATCTATTTAATATAAAAATACAAGATACGATAAAGTGTTTTCACGTTTTTGTATTACGAATTTCATCTAGTTACAGGTGGAATACAACAGTTTTGTATTAAGACGTTCATATAGGTTCTGTTAAAATTATGTACGTCATTGACCATCTGTTTATATACTTTGTTGTAATATGTGTCTACTCAAGGGCTTAAAGCCTAATGTATGTTGAAATAAACTCATAAAGCTTACCACACTGTAGCGCGATTAATAATCGACCGTTCGCAATAATAAGGCAACATTATAACTACTTAGTAAATTCAATTAAAATTCACTCAACACTCATGTTACATCTGACCTCGGAATGATGATATTGTGAAACAATTTCAAAAGGACCTATGACATATCGGAATATGATTCTGTTCTAAAAACGAGTAATAAATTATACACATTAACCAAAACTATATGAGGATATTTTCACTTTCTTTGTCATAGCCTGTCATATTTTTGACAGTAAAGTGAGAAATCAATTTTGGGTCACTAATGCTTTAAGTCATATTATTTTACTAGCGAACCGCATAACATCTCATCATCGTAAATATCAAAAGATGATCACTTTTGAAAGACAAAATACACAAAAACAGCACGTCTTTATTATATACGGTAATACCGAACACATTCTGCGAAGTATTGTAGCTGATTATATAGGGAATTAATTACCTATATAATTTGGCGATTATGACATTTATTAAAGTTAAATAACCATAGATTAAATTAATATTATGTAAGTATTGGTTATTGTTGCTATGTATGTGTTATTTGTTTGTTTAAGCTCATGAAAGTATTACAATTTAAATCAAAACGTTGTACGCGAGGACATTAAGTACGCGCGGTTAATAAGTAAAATCGTTATTTATAAAAGAAAAATATTGTTTGTGCCATCATACGCATGCGAACTGTCAAATCAATCATTGGAGTCATCTATTATTATAGGCGTCAGTCCCACTGACAGCGTGTAGTGCACAGATATTGTTTGAAATTTGTGCTAATACATGTCTAAAGTAAAAGAAAAATATCCCTTGAATTCAAGTACAATCATTTACACTTTTAAGTAAAAGCTTTTTCAAGAAACAGAAATAGGACAAATGTTATATTCATTAAAACATGTGAAGTTATTAAAACATAACTGCTTTGAATGGAATTATGGTCAAACGGTTGCCTTATATTAAGTGAACATTTAAAAAAAATCATTTAAAACTTAAATAAATGGCAGAAAGGTTTGCTTAAAAGAGAGAGTCTAACTTTTTCGTGAACAAAATTTTCATGGTAAACTTTATGAGTTGCAAGTGACTTAATTATGTGGTTTCCACGAAATAAATTTTATTGAAAGCTTTATCAAGTTTTATTCCATCAGGTTATTTCTTAAATAAATATCACTTAATTTAAATATCAAACCGTATTTTATTATCTGTAATTGTAAATTACTTTATATAGAAACATAATTATGGTGCTTCTGTATTTACCAAACAATTTATGTTGTGAATTCGGCGTGACATCATGCGCTAGCCTCGTGCAGTTGTAGTAATTATTATGGTTGTTAATTATGGTAAGTTATACGTTAAAACCTTAGTAAAAAGGTAAAACCTGGATTCCTCACATTTCCACTGCCTAAATTTGTGCTAATTCGTTCATTTGAGACATTTTAAAGTGATAAAATTTCTGGGATATCTTTTAACCGACAATGCATCAAAACAAGTTTCTCTGATGTCCAGATATTCGCTATTACAAGTCCGTTGATGGATCAGCTGCATGTCAAAATCTGGTTATTTGCTAGTTATTTTAGAGCGCTGATTCTACGTCGAAACAGCATACAATCACGCATGATACAATACTATCCCTGTTAGAGCTGAATACATCAAGTAATACACTTGCCAGTTTGCAGAATTATCATGATAAAAGGAAAAGACATTCGAGGTTTGAAATCAATGTGACAGAATCAGGGCAACTACGGAAACCTGTTAGTTATAGTTATTTTCGACAAGCTGCCAATGGAAATGAGGAGGAGTTTAGCTCTCGAACACGGTGATCGCATAGTGCTTATATATAAAAACACTAGTGTAATGTCATCTGTATATGCAGCGCAGATAAAACCTCCGAGAATAAAGTGAACGACTTGTTTTCAAAGTAGTTTGGTACTGCATTGGTTTTCTATGAGCGTTCCCTGGTGAAGAGGGCAATCGGGCACAACGGTTGGAATGTCCTATTACAGGCCGGTCAGTATTAATATATTCCTTCCCGTTTTATAGCCTTCCTCTTCAACCCGCCAGGACAGCCTGCCGGCACGGGATTGAATGTTTTGGTCCGTTCCCTCCACATCACACCCCGAGACCACAAAACATGCTCTAATACTTACAGGCCGGAAAATTCCTGGCCTAGTTGTTTCACTGCAAGAGCATGTCATCATTAGACCTTTGACTGTCTACTAGAACAGAGACCATAACCTCATAGTATTTATTCAAACAATCCTAACACGCATGCAATTATTTCAACATAGGTTTTCCTTAAGCATATACCATCCTTCTGGATCCTGATAAATATTCCAATATTTGACATTACTCATATTTTATTATTGTCCCTAAATAAACACATGCTTCCATTACAGTCTAACGTCTAGCGTGCAAAATCCATTGTTCATACCCCTCGGCAAGTGTCTACCAAACATCCCACCGCCTTACGCACTATTTTTAAGGCGGCCCATAAAGTGGCACCCTCGTATGGTTCGACCTCTAACTCGCCAACAAACTATTTCCAGAATCCGACCCCCATATAGGCTATAAAGACGCCTGCCGCCCTTAGCAGTAGTCCAAAATATCTCCCGGGGATAACTTTCCGGATCTGGGCCACATTATTGGCAACCTCACCTACGTACGCTTGAGTATCAAACTCAATCTCAAACAATTTTATGTAAATACATGTTATCGGCCAGAAATACTCAATTTTACATAAACAATATACAATCATATAGTTGCCTTGTGACAAAAGTTGTGACTTAATGTGTAATTGTATCATTGGTTGATCTCATTAATGAATAAAAAGCAGATATTGAATAAACGTCATGGTACTTTAAACAAAGGAAAAAATGCATCAGGTTCATAATCAATAATGCGCATATTATTATTATCATCAAAAAGGATAATTGATTGTCTACCTATCTCAGTATTTAATTTATAATAACAACATCTAAATTTAGAAAATGCAGTTGTATGTTTAAATTGTATGTTTTCTGAGGTAAGATAGCTTTTGGGTAGTATTGTTTTGTAATACATGCAATGGTGACAGCGATATGAATTATTTTTATCACTTTGCCAGTTGTGAGTATAACAATCAGTAATGCGTAGTCAAAAGTGTCTTATGAATAAACTAACATCGCTAATTTCTTAACGTATCCATATATATCCATAGCCATAACTATAACGAAATAGCAATGTAATTCCATTTGAAGTGCAACAGTATTATCTCGCATACGTAGGACCCGCAGGTAGGGAAAGTATGTCTCCACAAGCAGTCGGTCTCGCTCAGCTGACTTGTGCAATTCATCAAAGCGCGCAGCCGGGCCTTATATGCTTCATTAGACGCACTTAAACCGAATCCATGATCGAAGCCCCTTCAATTACCCTACTGACTGACTCGGGTATCTGAATGGAATCCACCTCTGGACTCGAAACAGTCCTCCGAGCCTGAACTACCACATTACGCTATGGTTTGGGTCCCTGTATCAACTCAGTTTCCAAAGCTGACTAAGTCGCCTGCAATGTCACACAACAGATCCGGACCGCAACGCGACAATCTGGTCCGAGTTTCTGTATCGACTCCTGAGTGGACCCAATCACCTGAACCATTTTCATTTCCGGCTCCTCCCATGCCTCATGACGAAACACAGGCGGCAGATGCAAGATCTCTACATTGATTCTGCCAAGCCGTGCACGGTACACTGTTGGCTTTTCTTCCTTTTATTACCTTAATAATCGTACAGGATCCGTGACCTATACCTTGTCTCGACCAATCTTGTCCCCTCTGCACCTCTATCTAGAGGCCAGGAGCGTCTCTTACATCGGTCCATACCCCGTTTAAGCATTCCCTCAAGTGAAAGTGGCCTCTTCCGTCATTACACGGTAAAGGTTCACCTACAAAGGAGCTTCAACCTCCATCTCTTCCGAGTCAGAGATGATGATTACTTCTACCCCTAAGATAACCTCGACCGCAGCCTCCACCATCCTAACTGGCAACCCCGGAAAGTCCAGTTATGTTGGCTGCGAGATAATAGTGGCCTCCAGTTCAAGCTCGACCGTCACCATCGCTGACCATATTGAAGTCCAATGATGCCGGATCCCAAGGGTCTCCCCTAGGATTCTAACTACCCCCTACCGAACTTCAACGTCACTAGCAACGTAAAGAAGTACAGCGATGTCGGATTGGGACGAGTGCTTATTCCTCATGTTCAACATCAAACTTCACCAATACCGACCTCACTTGAAAGGCACGGATATCGATTGCTGTCGGGACCTGAGCAGGCGCTGGCCTAAATGGCCTAAGTTCTACATTAAAACCGGGGCCTCCTGCTCAGTGATTCTGGGAAATTCTCCGCCGTCTTTTGGGACCGCCCAACACCCTACCAATAAATATGTAATTGACAACTTGGTGGCCGTATTTCATGACCTCGGCTACAAAGGCAAGAGATCCTTTTCTCCAGGCAAAACTTACCTTGCCTTCCACTGCCCTTTCTACTTTTCAATGGTCCCCAGCTCAATTAACATGTCCGCCCCGCACTCCAAAGCGTTCGGCGATTATTTTCCTCCTCGACTTTTCGAAAATCGTCGCGGCCATCAACACGGCCTACGATACATGACGTCCTTCAATCAACTAAAAAAGAAATAATGTAATCTGAGCAGTACAGTATGAGTCATTCTTGAATAAATCGTAACTTGTCCACGGCTATATCCACAACCCGCAAAAGTTATCGCCTAACTATAACCTTCGCTTCGAATATGCCATGTTTTTTGGCCATGGGGAACACTTGCCAAAAGTTGGTCAAGCTATCCCAAACAAATATCCATTGTCACCTCTAAACTGGCAGGTGATGGACTTGTGTTGTACCAATCCAAAAGCTGGCCAAGCTGCCCTATACAAGTTTCGACGATCTTCTCTAACCTGGCTGGTGTTGGACTTTTGTTGGAGTTCGGCCAAAAGCTGGTTTAGTTTCCCCATATAAATCTCAATTTTATCCTCTAACCTTTTCACTTTCCTCTATACATCTACCACAATATCCACAAGCCTTATCTGCGAGACCATTTTCACTTCTTCCTGGCCTCCACACTTGACTGTCCGTGTCTGGTTTGGTTGCCCATACACCAAGCCGTGCGCGTGTTTGGCCGACTTCAACTTGACTATAGCCGGCTCTATTGAAATAGGCCTCTTATTAATAACTTGCTCTTAAGCCTTTATATCTTTCGTACCCAAGCAGAATCTTAATATGGGTTCATGAAACAAATACTCTTCCGACAAGTTATTAAATGCCTCACCAACAAGAGCAAACACCTCCGCCCAGTAATCCAAAAACTCTTCCTCCCCCTGTCTCCCCCTGCCTTTACCTGCCAATGTTACAATTGCCGTTTCCGGCAAAACGCGGTCACCAAATTTCCTCTCCAGCGGATCAACTTCTTCCAAATAGTCCAAATAGTCAAGCAACACATCCCTACAAATAACTAAGGCATTGTACTCACTCGCCTTTTCCGTCAAGTTTTGACCCCAGTTGTCTGTTTTGGCAATCCGCTCCATCTAGAAACTACCGGTGTATGTCTCGAATTTTGTCAGGAAAGCCTGCAAGCTTCACCGAAAATCATACAACGGCGTCCGAACCAATTTTTTAGGCTGGTGTCTGGCGACCATGAGACAAAGCTCTCTGGCCAACAGATGTGATAGCCGCAATATTGGAAGTCTGCGCTACAGTATGAAGCGTTTTCATACCCCTGCCCAAATGTGCTAAATGCACCACCTGTGGTGAGGTAACACAACCCACTGTTCTAGTGGCAGCATTTGAGTGAAGTATAGTTAGGTGCCGGAGTCAATAAGTTGATCCCGAACGCCCACCAACAAATATTGCAAATTAACCGGTACCGGTAGCTGATCCCAACTACCAAACAACACAATAAAGGACCCGCCTGTGATACCGGTATCTTGGCCAATAACTGGTATTGTACCATCTGTGTACCCTGTGCCATGACATGGTTCTGTAAGTGGTACGTCCCATGTGACACTGGCACCGGAGTCACTGTCTGATATTAACCAGACTCAACCCCACCGGCAAATACTCCACCGCCTAAAATTGCAACGGCCACAGGTATCGTAGTCGCAGTTCGATATTGCACAGGGTGAATCACTTACCACTGCTCTACCGGTTTAATGACGTTTTAACTTATTTTTATCAGCCCCTCAAAATACCACCTCCCCTCCTCATTACCTTTCAATTTATTTTATTATGCAAATATATATATATATATATATATTTGACAATCACAACATATCCTGTTTTGATAACGAGTATGTGATGTAAGTAATGGGAGATTAAACTTGTTGCACAGTGATTACCTCGCGTTAAATGTCCACACAGTATATGTGACACGAATTAAGAATACCCGGATATGTTCATGAGGAAAAACATTCTGTGCAATATATATGTATTCCTAAATGATTGATATAAGGTATAATGATTGCTTCAACCATATGTATATTCGCATTTGATCGTGACATAAAATGTGTTACGTGCCATTATATTTAACTGTTCAACATGAAAGCAATATCAATGATAAAATATGCATATTATCATTGTATTCTGTCTTTTCAAAACTAATTAAAAGATATTGCGACAAAAGCTTATAATGTCTTTACCTTTTTTTCTCCAATGTGGTAACAATCAGAAAACTTGTGAAAAATAGTGAATAACAGATTTTTCAAAATGTGATGGCTTCTTATTAAGAGCAATATTATATCATATTATAGAATATTGGCTCTCTTAAATAAAGGTTTATTCACTCGAAACACTATTTTAGTCAAGCTTAAAGGCTAACAAAGCTCACGAGGTCAGAACCGTCGAGAAAGTGAACCCTTGATTACTGCACAACCATTATTCCATGTTTATTACGTAATTACAACATATCGAATTAAAATTAGGACCTAAATAAAAACAAGCTGGACACAAGAGGTAAATGGCTTAACTAACTCACACGTTAAAAACATTATTATCAAATAATCTTTTTAACAAGATTGAACAAGATTTGACAAGCATACGTTGAAAACTAGTCTCGCTGAAATAGCACTACTTTCAATTGCATCGTTTCTTATTAGTGACACTTTACCAATTTATAGATATTACAAAGTTGTACGTATAAGATTATTTTATTCATCAAGAAATAATCTTAATCATAATTTAAATATAAAAAAAACGTAAATAGGCCGATAAATGCATAACATTTTGACTTGTACATCGCGAGCCTCGTGATGGAATAATCTGTACATTACTGCGTCGCGATAAAGTACATTACTGCGTCGCGATAAATTGGTATTTAAAAACGTGTCAATCGGTATGCCTCTGAAAACACAGTACGCATTTTAAAGGTAAGATAAACAAGCTATGATGACAATTTTCAACTCCTCATAACATTAAATATGAAAACAAAGACTCATTGTATGCACAGTTGTATTACTTTACGTGTATATAAAACGTGTAAATAACAACAAACACGCAGAGAAATCTGGATTGACCGTTTCAATGTGGTAACCATGACACACATGTACATTTAATGTCCAGTTTTTGCCGAAAAAAATGCTGTCACTTAAATGAATTAAACAAAGACACATGACTAATCAAATATTCGTGTTATCGCGAGTTCTCACCGATTCACGTAGCCCCCGAAATTTCAGTAAGAGATAAACCAGGTCCTTGATTCATCAATTGTGGAGCTCATTTTGCTTTTAAGAAATCGTTGATGTACGTTCGAATTTCCTTAAATGTATATAAAATAGCAAGAAATAATCTTTATATGATCACTGGTTATTGTTTTATACAATTGTAATATACATCGTTTTTAAGGTAATAAACCTTAGCATGAATTTGTGTTATTATTCATATTTAATATATTTGTTTGCCCACGATTTGTAAAAATAATTTGAAAAAGCTAAATTAATTAATACACTACAATTTGTTTTTTACATTTTATGAACAAGATGATTCTAAAACAAAACAAAAGAAAATAAATCATCATAATTTGTTTTGTCCTCAAATAATCGTTCTCTAAAACATTAATGATTCTTTTCATAATTTGTGTAAGGGACACACACATTGCGTCTTGAATGGTATTAATTTTACTGACACATCTTAGTATTATAAATCAAACAAAAACACATATTTTCTTTCCTTTTTTATCAACGTTTAGGTTTACGCCTTCATCTGGATAATACAAATAATAACAGAAAGCGGATGTTACGTCATTGACTTAACGTACATTAAATTGCGGGAAAATGTACGTCAATAAAATGAACGTTAATTAAATTAAGTTTAATTTTCGGAATCAAGAATACACAATTTCCTATAAAATTATTTATAAAACAAAACAATCACATCCTGAAATCCATATTCGCTGTCAAATATACATCAATAGGTTACATCCAATTAGGACCTAAAGCTCATTGTTTGACCTGTCTTCAGTTAAAAAATTTAAATATGAAAAAACGTGTTAATTTAAGGTTTTCTATTAATAACATCAGCAAAGATAAATACTATTTATGTCAGGTGTAATTCAATAATTTATTGATTGATAGAAGTCATAACTATATTAAGCATTTTGTTCACGACATGTCGTCAGCTATATCTGTGATTGCAATTATATCGCCCCAAACGTCATCTGCATGCAACACCAAAATCAAAACGTTACCTATGCTTCTATCAATACCTTTACCACTTGTCTATGATTTTGTATTATGTGTGTCATAATATACTATTTGGTCATATATATGCCTATCGTTTTACCAATACACTTCTTCGAGTTTTTCTCAGGTCCGTCCCATATTAAAAAGGGTGTAAAATGTTGCTTGTTTCAACCGATACAACATATAATTAATGGAAGAAACATCATAATAGGTTACTTATATATTCTTTCGTAAATTTAAACAACAACAATGTTGTAGAAATAATTGCTTCAATGCTGCCAGAATAAAATACGCGTAGATGTTATATTTACAATTGGTTTAAATTTTATAAACCCGGATCATCTGATAACAGAAACACTATCTTTTCACCTAAATTACATTTTGCACTGATGCAAAATACTAAGCTTTTAAAAAAATATATTGTTATTTTATATCGATTTAAAGATATATGATCCATTAAAAATTAGAAAATACTCATGGTGAACATTTGTTCAACTCTTTTAATCCCCGAACAACGGACAACCTGTCATAGCTTGGTTTCAATGAAAAGATGTTAGTTTAAAGTTTGAATGTTTGTACTTATATTTATGGAAAACTTGACGGTATTGCATCTTATTACAGAAATGTAATAAAATAATAAAAAAATAACCTCGTTTCAATGCCAAACTCATCTTATCGATGTACGCCGTCAGTGGGTCTCGAATTAAAATTGATAACTTCAATAATGATTGCAATAAAGTCTGCGTTTTGCGCTGCCTTATGTATATACCTTTGATTGATAACAATTTGAATAGCATAACTGATTACCGCGCCGCCCGGGGAAAACGTTTTGATAACATGTTTAATATTTAAATGCGTCTTTACAAAACAAGACACAAATATCAATACCTTTTTACGATTATGTCATTATGTTTATAAACCTAAATCTATTTAATCATCGGCCATGACTATGCGTAATCAAAATCTCGATATTATTAGGTAAAATAATTTGTTGATTTTGCTTTGATTTGCTCAATATAATAAAGAAGTATTGCATTTTATATCTTGTATGTAATTGCTGATTAGCTGCGGTTAGTTACAACATGTTGTTTTATGGTCAGCTGGATGTTATTTACTCGTACAAACCGAATGTTAATCGTGTAAAAGCGAGTTTAGGTTTGGGCACGCTGGCGAATGTACGTTGGGTGGACTTACCATGAATATTGTTCTCAATATAAAGAAGTGAAACTCCAGCTGCTGGAGCAGTATTGCATTCTCATCAAATACAATAAGTTAGCTCTTTATTAAAGGCAAGTGACCAATTGCCAAAACAGTACAAAACAGCACAATACAAAACAACATTAACACATATAAGAATAAAGCTGGGGTCAACGCCTTGGAACGGTCAATGCAAAGCAATGGGGGTTTAAACCGGTTTTAGAGCGCTCAACCTCACACTTGGCCCAGCAAGCATTAACTTAAACTAATTAAAGCGCTGAAGGCACTGAAGTTGTCCACTATTGCATAATCTTAGACGCAGCTCATTTTTAAAAATTATGTTATAGCTTTTTAAATTGCAAGTTTGAAATGAACACAACCCATTCAAATTTATAAAGAGTGCGTCTTAACGCACAGGTTGAGATGTGTGTGCACTGTTTATCATCATATTTATGTTATAGAGATAACTTAGACAAAATAACAACAACATATCTCTTGTTGGAAGTTCGGAAAGCATTACAAATATGACAAAAATGGTACAATGAGAACCACTTAATATAAAATAAAATGTGCAATCACCATCATATTAAATAAATATTGTTGGAATATCGAATACCTTTCACACTAAGAATAGAATTTCATGATCGAATTTCCCTTTACAATTGTTTTTTACAACATATACAATTCAAAATATACCATAACATAATTGATGTAACTAAATATACAATAAATCTGCGAGCAGTACTGTTAACTCGCGAATAAGGTAGTTCTAAAGACAGCGCTGTTGACCCGTACTTTGTTGTTGATGCATTACTTGTAACCCTAGTAGTTCACAGGGTTTCAACCAGTCTCTGACCTTAACATCGGTACAGAACACTAAAGCGCTTGGGCATAGCTGTTTTAACCAGCTTTTCACATTAAATGACCTCTACACAACGCCAGAAAGCACGAATGAATACATTCTAATATTTTGTAGGCTGATTCTAGAGAAATCTCCTGAAATTTGGCTGCATCACTGTGTCAGTACACAGCGTAAAGGGTGTGACACTGTTCAATGTACGGAAATCGGGACTGCTCTCTGCATGTTCAAACGAAACATATACACAAATTGTGGCCAAGTTACAATTACGCGTTAAAATCCATCTCGAAGATGTCTAGGGTCTGTACTCGATCACGTAATCGTCAGGGGAAAACATAATTTACTATAATTAACTATCGATAAACACAGTTTTGCTTTCAAGATGAGAAAAAAACACTACCGAAGTAGTATAGTGTCACGTGAAGAGGAAAATATATATAATATATCTAAAAATATCTAATTATCTAACCACAAATGTTTGTCGAACTCGGTCAGTACGTCTGGAAACTGTCAGAGGGAAACGTAATGGACTATCGATAAACACAGTTTTGCTTTCAAGATGAGAAAAAAAAAACTACAGAAATAGTATATTGTCACGTTAAAAGTATCGTTAAAATATCAAACCACAAATGTTTGCCGTACTCGGTCAGCACGTCTGGAAATCATTCAAAACGCCTGAATTAGCAACCCCTATTTTCCCGTTTGCTGTATTTGTTATTTAGAACTCAATGTTATATCGAAATGCATTGTGCAAATATATGCTAAAATATGCCATTTACAGCTCGCAATGAGATTTAAAAAGACCCGCGTTATGCGAAAATGGGTCTTATCGACTCGGCTACGCTAGCCGAAACGCCATAAGACCCATTTTCGCATGACGCGGCTTTGAAAATAATATTTGAGTGTTTCGAAAGAAAACTGCGTGTTAAATAGTATCATATGGTATATTTATATGGTGATAACATATGATACATTTAGATGGTGGAGAAATAAACTTATAATACGCCTTGTGAGGACACATATGATGTTAACTCCCGTAGTATAATTTGTATCCACTAACACTAATGTGTGGTTTGACTATAATAACATACATTTCATACGGTGTATATGCGGCTCACATGTGAAGCAAACAACACAATAGTTTTACTTTTGTTTTCAATTTAATGAATTATCAACGTAAATTGCAAACTTTATTTCGCAGCCAGCATTTCCGCCCAATATCTTTTAAAAAGATATTTCTTGTTATATTTAGTTGCTTTTTTTTAATTCGGTTTTAGCGATAATAAAGCATTTTGGTCGTTGTCTATAGTATACATGTAGTTATTGGTGAACTCCTGTTCAACGTTTTATAAATTGGGAACTGTGAATATAAACAAACTTAACATTTTACTATTGCGTTGTTATCACCCGTGCAAGTGAGAATAAAGAGGAGATAGCTGCTATCTGTTGAGAACAAAATAACTTTTTCCAGACAGATCAAATTTAACCTCGCCGTACTAGCAAGCAATATCAACGAGGTTACGCAACAGACGCGTGATAGTGAATTGTAATGTCGATATCCCAGTACACTTGTTGATCAGCAGTAGTTTTATTGTCCCTTATCTATTAATAGACTCAGATTTTGAATGACCTGTGCTGCGCAAAAATACCACGTGATAATGACGCAGCACATAGTGCACTATTTTAATCATTCATAAACATACCCTTCCGCGAAACGTATAATTTAAAAATTGTTTATTGATTTTTGTTATACACTCCGTTCAAAAATAATCCATTTGACACGATATTCACATGATGTGTCCATTTGTGAATTTATAAAGTGAAAGAACTGAAACCTCTGGCATAAATGATACAACTCTTTCTCGGCGCGGATGCGGCAATTATCAAGTTAATCGTACCTAACACAACTGGCTTGCAAAATGTTGTGTTAACCTTAGTTGTTCGAAAGCGAACAACTAAAAACGAAAAAACACACGATCGTGCTAAAACCTAAATAATATACTTTCTAGCAACGTGTTTTGTTGAATAACCAATGTCAGGAGTATAGATGCGGGCTATCAAATCAGTCGTGCTTCGCAGTTATATGCATCTAGAAATTGACAGAAGGCTATTCGACAAACAGTTATGATAGAATATATTACTCCCCTTAACACAGGTAAAGGCCAACAAGAAATAGCAGATATTTACAATAAACAGTAATATACTCAGGTAAAATTACTAACAAATATTCAACATATATCTACAGATAATCAATAACATGTTCACGTTAAAAGCAGCAAAATAATAGAATTTCTCCATTTTTTAATGTTTGAATGTTTGGACTTGAACGGTCGACATTTAGGATAATATATGGACAATTATACTACTAAACTTATCGCCTTTCCATACTGAAAACTCTGCTTACACACCCAAAGTTGAAATAAGTTTTTTTTCTCAAGGAATCAAAAAGCTTGTCGATAACATAAACACGCATTTAACCACCGTGACATAATTCATGACTTGATAGTTTAGAAAAACATACTCAGACAAACTATTATTTGTTGTCGGCTCACGTATTTTGCAAACATTTAAAAGTTGAATATATGATACAAAAGTGAGATGCATAAGAGAACATGCGTCAAGTATATTTAAATAATAATTTATAAAAGGATTGATATATCACAGATATGTTTTGCATTGTATCATGATTTAAATAAAATACAGGCACATACAAATAACAAAAGATTTGAACGATGGACACTTCAAGAGTTCATCTTACCATAAATAATGTTTATATAGAATGGTTATGGTTATCGAACAAATTGGTGACAAGCTAGCACGATTGTATTAAAGAAATAGTTTACGGCTAAGTGTCGTCTACTGAGGTAATACCCAATGGATTTAAATGGGTTCACAAAAGCGATACACGTTTTCATTTTAGGGTTCTAAAGACGTTTGCCTATGGCAAAATCGTGCAAGCGCATGTTTACATCATACCTACCACACATGAATATATAACGTTATTGCATACTTCTGTACAATAGTTCTCAACTGATTGTATATACATGTATGACAACGCGTTGTGAGGTCGCCTTCTGATGTTAATTATATCGGCATATAAAAAGTTTATACTCTTGCTTATCAATACTTATTACACTCATCGTATATATGATTTAACACATCAAACTAAGTTTAATGAATATATAGGAACAGTGCAACGTAAACAATTCCGATCAAAGTTGTTATAATGATCATAATGATCCATGTATGTGCATATAACGGACTATGTATGTTTTTTACATTAAGAATCTATACATTATTTGCAGGCCCTCAAATAAATTAGCTGTTTCCGAACTTCCTCCCGAGCGCACTTTCTCAGAGACTTCGGCAATTATCTCCACAGCACGCCACATTACACCATTTTGAAGCACATAATAAAACATATCACCAAAGCTGATATCACTGATGTCTGTGGCATTTTTTATGACTTCTAGCAAAATAATTTCCAGTTCGATTCTCCTCCCATTGTACCAGCGCAGAGGGTCCGGGTGCGAGATAATGGCTTGTCGTATCTTCGGCAACCTCCTGATTAACTTTGGACATTCATCCATCATGTCCGTGAGTGTTGTTATCCATATTCGCTGCTGAGCATCCGTCAGCCCAGTGGCTGCCATAAGATTCCTCTCTGGGATCATAAAGTATGGTAGTTGTTTTGCGGACAGTGCAGTTCTTAGTTTCAGAAGTGACTCATGCAGCCAGAAAAACAAACTTTTCTCATGAAACTTATACTGATGGTTGTTCTCTGCTAGCCATAAAACTATATTTTTCATCATATATGATGTTACTTCTTTATGTCGTGGTTTGAGTACATCTTTTGCGATCATTTTCAACAAAACGTATAATTTCATCTGTGTGTCGTTCAGATTAATCATCAATTCTGTCTCACCCGTGTTGAAGCAAATCCTCCATTCAATATTCATATTTTTGCTTTCTTTAAACCCAACAGGAGTAAGAAATGCCCCCATTGATACGACTTTTTCAACAACATTTGTTGGCGGCCAATGTCGAGATCTGGCAGCCCACCTCTGTAGTATGCTAGGGCAATGACAACGTAGTGCGAGTACTGTGTCAATAGTAGTGTTTCCAAAAGGTAACGGCAGTGACGGCCCCGCACGATCATTGTAAATGGGTCCTGGTAAAATGCGTGAAGTAATACTAGGAATATTTAGAAGGGCGTCGCTGCTTAGAATAAGTTTCCCATGTCCATAATTTTGCAGTGCCGAAAGAAGAAATAACGGTAAACCTCGCTCCAGCAGCAGTATGCTATGCCCCGGGTAACATATATCTGTATCCATTCTGAACACGGGTATGTTCTCTGGAATCGAGTTTACGTCACAACCGGCTTCTAGGCATTCGGCAAAGTTAAACACGTGTAAGATGTCCCAGTCACTTTCAAAACAACGGGAAAGCCCCTCTGCCTTACTTCCTACTATGATCCTATCATGACAAAAGTCAGTGCCCCATCGTTCATTGTAGCGTCTGTCGTTCTCTCTATAACATTCCCGGCGTCGTTGTCTTAGCTCCGGCCCATACCCCAAGATGTTTAAAACATTACTAAGTTCCAATGATGCATCTTCATTATTCAACTGGAAAAAAGATGCATAAATAATAAGTATGTATGTGTAGTGTTTATCTAAAACATAAAAAACGATTATCTGTGATAAAATACCACAATACTATCGCTTTTAACCACCCGTGAACATTTCTAGAACTCAGTAACAATACATTTTAGGCTTGTCCTACATTTCACATTATTCCAATTACCCTTTAAATTTTAAATTTTAACAAGCATCTAAAAATGTCAAAAGAGTACTTTTTCTTGCGTAACATTTTGAAAAATAGTTTGTGTTTTATTTATGTTTTACTCAGAAATAAGATACTCATATGAACGGTTTATATGTTTGTCAAATTCTTAAAGGTATGAATTTGTCGAATGTCAAATTATTATAGTAGAATCGTTATATATGTATGCCTTTTGAAGAAAACTCAAATTGGTTTCTTTATCCATCGTAATGTAAGATAAGTATGTGTTTCAGTTTACCTATGCCTTATTTTTAGAACTATTGATCACCAGGACGAATTGGTATTTGTTTCAGCCGGAATATTTTATTGTATGATTTTATAAATGAGCAAATAATTCAAAATACGGTATTTAATCGATTATGGTAATACAGACCCACATGAGCAAATGATATGATAAATACATTTTTTAAGAGTACATACAGATTTTATTGTTGGTCCACATACAGTTCAATGGTTGTATTTAATAAAAAAAACTAGGTGTAGTGCGATGAGTATGTGTACTAGCCTTTACATTGCTACTTCATGAACATAGCGAATACTGTGCTTTGTCTGTTAAATCGGGCAAAATAAATGTTAAACGCAGTAAAGATTTGTATACATTTAACTCGTAAAAATGCATCAAAATTCCACATCAATCGTGAAATTAAATGTATACACGAATTGAATAAACACATTTTTAATTAATGCAACGCATGCGAATTATATCAAAAAAACATAAATTCAGAAAAAGTTTTTCTATTAATTTTTAAATGAATGCTAAACAAATCGACAACTGCACGCGCTTGCCTTCGTGCGTTACGTCATAATCATACGTTCATTTCAAAGATGCGAGTGTGTCAGCATTTTGAAACTTATTTGTATTAAATATGACATATTTGTGTTTTTATGATGCATTATTATAATAACATTTGAATTTAAGTGTTGGGATATATTTCTCGAATGTAGCCGGTGATATGTCATTGTAAATGTATTAAATAATGAAAAATGTACTCGAATAACGCGATTTTTTTTACATGGAGTAAATGTGTTGACCAATTTATGGATTGAGAACAGTGACAGTGACATGGTGATTTTAATCCATACAACAAACTTTGGTGAGTGGAGCATTATCCAGTAGAGGTTTGACATGTTTGCAAGTAAGGAAAAAATGGAGGCAAACGTATAGTTAAACAAGAGTTGTTTACACACTATAATGCGCTAAAATTAACAATATATAGATGGTGAATCATGCTTTACGTAGTGGTACACAATTTGCATGATGATAATGGAAGCCATATCGGCAAGCCTCGTCCTTTCTACAACTCATCGATGAATTCAAGTACATAATGAAACTAACATAGTATTTATAATACCTAAGACCTGACACACACACACACACACAAATTAAAAGGACCCAATGCATGCAATCATTTTTGCTGCAGGATAAAGTGTTGTTCGAAATGTATGCGAACTGTGTACAAAAATCATGCGTATGTGTCACTTCCAACACATGGACATGACATGTCGCGTTTGTATTTATAATAACACTTTGTAATACATTATTTAAGAGCTTGTGAAGCATTTATTAAACAGTTTTTTTACATTTTTCATATCATTGATGACTTATGACAACAAATAATGAAATTGGCGGCGCGTTAGTGCATACAATAATACTTTGTCATACATTATAAACGAACCTTTGAAATATTTATCAAGCGACTGTTTAAAATAATTAATTCCTTTTGACAACAAAATCATGAAATATATATATCATACTTTGTAGATATTTTATAATCGTGTTATAATCAGACTCTTGGCAAAAGATTAAATATGAATCGATTTTCGTACACTTTGGAAACATTACCAATAGATCGCATCATGTGTCAAACTTTCGTTTAATTGATAGAACAGACCTATACACTATTGGTATTTCCCATTCTTTTAAGGTGAATTTCAAAGAAATGAATAACATTTAGGTAACATACTCGCCATGGACTATTGTAGCCAATATAACTGCACAAATTATCAGCTATAGTTGGTGAACCATTGACAAACGAAAAACCACCAAGCTGCTAATGCAAAAAAAAACTTAATGATTCCTTGAAGCTTAATTATACTGTTTTCTAACATTTATTTTTGCCTATTTGGAGTATCTTTTTCGAACATCTACGTTCTTTTCTCCCCAATGTTTTAGAAAATGAAAGCTTTATTTGCTCAGCTTGCTGCAATAATTTTTTTTCTTACCCATTTATCGTAAATGTTATTAACACATGACATGAAATTGTATATTTTTGCAATGACATTCTTAGTATGGTATTATTGATCATTCTCAAAAAAGTGTGTCCTTAAATTCGATTGAAACCGGTTGTTGATACCACTTTCGATTGAATAACGCAATTCCTACCCGACTGCTGCTAGGGAGGTTGCAGCCTGGCGTCCCGTCAGTTCCTGTCACGTGCGGTTGCTCAGCGCCTTCCGCCATCTGAACATAAGTAATGTTTTTACATGATTTTATAAAGATAAATATTTGCCATTAGATGATTTGTATTGATATGTTTAGTCGCCTGTATAGGTACGTCAACTGAACTTAAGAGAAATGAATTAACAAATGTTTAAAGAGTAACAAACTGACAATAAAACATGTATGTTAACGATGATCATTTATGCCTAAGTACTTGTAAATAATTTGGACATTCTAATATGTTTACCTCTATGTGGGTCGTATTATTTCAGATTCAGTATATATATATATATATATATATATATATATATATATATATATATATATATATATATATATATATATATATATATATATATATATATATATATATATATATATATATATATATATATATATATATATATATATGATATTTAACGTCATACGTTACACGAGTCTGATTTTTGTTCAACCAGTTAAAAAAAGCATGACAATACGTTTCAGCAAATGTGTCCTGTTCTGAGAAAACTGGGCTTAATTCATTTACGTAAAGTGTCGTCCCAGATTAGCCTGTGCAGTCCGCAATCAGGCTAATCAGGGACGACACTTTCCGCTTTTATGGTATTTTTAGTTTCAAGGAAGTCCCTCCTTACCGAAAATCAAGTTAAGGCGGAAAGTGTCGTCCCTGATGAGCCTGTGCGGGCTGCACAGGCTAATCTGGGACGACACTTTACGCACATGAATTAAGCCCAGTTTTCTCAGAACTAGACACACATATTCTAAACTTACAGATAAATGTTGTTATACAGTATCTCACCATTTATTTGTCATTATCTTTAATCAATACAATACAAAAGCGGCATTTACCCGTACAACAAAACAGAACTGCTACGGTCACAGAACTCTCCAATACCATCAAAACATTTCAGGAATGAAACGCAAATTACTTCAAAAACCAAATACTCGTTTTATAACTCATTAAAATTGTATTGGTCTATACAATAAAGAGTGCTTACTCTTTCAAAGTTCCTAAAGTTCCTAACTCTTGTGTGTGTTTCTTTGAGGTTCAAAATGATGCCACATTCTTATCAATGGTGAGACGTTTGTTTGACGAGAAAGGCATCGAAAGATTGATTTAATTGTTCTAATGTTAAAATCTTACACGTTTTAGCTTAAACATATACCATTTATTCACATCGTTCAAGGATTGTTTGTGCGACTGATGATATGGACTGATGATACTTCATAAAAATAAAACTACAATACACTTACAGGGTAATTGATGTAATATTTATAATTTGGTAAAATATAAAGTTATACAAATATACATGTTTGAATTTTAGTGTATATAGATACCGGATTATATACATTCGATGTATGTAAGAATGATGTTCTAGTTATCATACAAATGATTGTCTTCTTCTTATTTATATCCCAAAAGCTTTTCATTAATCACTCCTAGTTTAAATCTTTTTCGTCGAGCCCGTTTGTGGAAAGATCGATATCATATGGCCGTCACAAGCTTATACATAACTGTATGCATGCGAGTGCTTTCATTAGTCTGTATGAATTTTATCATGCACAATCTAATCAAATTCTGACCCAGTAATAGTTTGTGTCGTATGCATTCCCGGAGACACCCGCGGTAATATTTTGTTTCGTATGTATTCCCCGAGACACCCGTTATCATAGAGATAACAGGCTTTATTTCTGCATTAAATAACTTGTACGGAATATTCATGTATCCTTATTCTTGAACGTTTTATAATATTTACCCAAATGTTCGGAAATATGAAGACTGCGTGTTGAGTTTAAGACCCGTCTCCATTTCACATATGGCAGATGCATATAAAATGGACAAACGTCATATTTTGAATAAAACAGATTGTACGGATTAAATGTATATTTTTCGACATTCATCATGTAATTAAAGCATATCTTGCAACATACAATTACCTTCTGAAGTCTTCAAAATGTGTGTCGAGTCCCTGTTATAAAGGTGAACACCATATATGAAATTAAATGTTCACCTGTTAAATGAGAGCCATTTATCCCAACACTTCAATGCACTTTTGTTTTCTAATAATCCTCCTTAAACACACAAATACGTCATCTTTTAATGCAACTGCGTTCAATAGGAATTACTTTCGTCTATTATTCATATGCGGTATATTGATTTGAAATGTATACATTGAATATTACATGCATGTGTATATGGAATTTAAAATACAAAGGAATTTGGATGTTGATTCAATTTAACGATGTTAATCGTCTAAATGTATGAACTTCGTATGACCTTTAACCGGAATCGACAGGCCGATAAAAATAGTCGCTATGTACATAAAGAAGCTGTTTAAAGCATAAATTGCATAAAAAGAATCAGCCTATCCGAAACACAGAGTTTCCTCCAATAAAACATTTTATAAAACCGATCTCCCAATTTAAAGACCTTATGTCACGCATTGGAGAAATATACGTTATAACAAAACGATTTTTTATGAAGATGCATACCAACTTTTATAATAATTGGCTTTCTTTCAGCAAGTCAGTACAAGTAACAAAACAGGCACTGAACCCTCATCGCCACGCGGCATGATTGCCATTTGAAGGAGTTGTTATTTCACATGTTTTAGAAACGTATTTACATGACAGTTAACAATAAACATGACATCCCCATATGCATTTATATTTCATAGTTTCTCCCGATTTTTATTGTGTGTGACTTCAGTGAGCTTTTCTCCATGTTGTGGTTTCTATTTTGTTTAAGTCAATGTTTCTGTAACGTTTGACCCTTTGATACACTATCAGCATCATTGTATACTAGTTACTCAATATTTACTTAAAAAGAAAAACATGTCATTTTTATAATATTAGACCAGATCAATTTCCCATAATGCCATATCAGAATATGGTGAACGTGTATTTACTACTACTACTACTACTTACTACTACTACTATTACTACTACTACTACTACAACTACAACTACTACTACTACTACTACTACTACTACTACTACTACTACTACTATTACTACTACTACTACTTTTACTACTACTATTAAACTACTACTACTACTACTACTACTACTGCTACTACTACTACTACTACTACTACTACTACTACAACTACTACTACTCCTACTACTACTACTACTTCTACTACTACTACTACTACTACTACTACTACTACTACTACTACTACTACTACTACTGCTATAATTACTAATACTACTACTACTACTACTACTACTACTACTACTACTACTACTACTACTACTACTACTACTATTACTACTACTACTACTACTACTACTACTACTACTACTACTACTACTACTTCTACTATTACTACTATTATTATTATTACTACTACTACTACTACTACTACTACTACTACTACTACTACTACTACTACTACTACTACTACTACTAATACTACTACTACTACTACTACTACTTCTACTACTACTTCTACTACTACTACTACTACTACTACTACTACTACTACTACTACTACTAGTACTACTATTACTACTATGTCTACTACTTCTACTAATACTTATACTAATACTACGACGACGACGACGACGACGTCAACTTTCATTGAAGTTCAACTAAGTCAATATTGTAATGTTAAAGACAAACCTTATTATTTATTGCAAGCTTTAACTTTATTCATGTTTTATATAATTTGCTAAAATCAGCCGTAAGATTTAATGTTTATGTTTATTTTTATACCTACTATATTAATTTTACCTGTTGTGTCCTTCCAGTGTTCAGAGTTATTTGTAGATTAAAATGGGCTTTTGAATTTGCTTTGACAAATTATTAAAACATTGTTCGTTAACAACTACCTTCAGCAGGAAGTTTTGGATCAATATCCAAAGGTTTATCTTATCAGCGTTAATAGTTGAAACCGGAATATTAAAGCTGCTATGTAAAAAATAGTGAGGCCAATTTCTATTCAGCAAAATGAATTTGCTTGCAAATTTATAAACATAATATTCATCCAATACAGTCATCACATCTTCGGATAATAGTAAAATAATAGGCATTATAATACAAACATAATAATACACAACGGCGTTTTTTGGTAAGCCTTTGTTAAAATAGACAAAGCGGTTCCTTTGCAATTGGATATTTTCATGTTTTGCAATTGTGCGCAGTATTATGACCCTTGTTTACTGTTAATTGGACTGTTTTGACAAATGAATTGCAAATGTGGTTAAAAACTTTTGACAAATCGTAGAAGCTAATGGGGATTTGAACCGGGTCTTGTATGTGATAATGTGTCAACAATGTTATTACAAGCAATTCTTTCTATAAGTATATTGTTTTCAAGAATTCGAAACAATTTATTGGTGTTGGTTCTCTCAGTCTGTAATGTATCACTTGAAGGCCACATCTGGCTAAGAAATAATAAAAAATGAAGGGCAAGTTACGGAATGATAACGGAATTATGGTGTAAACAATGTCACGAACAATCCTTTAGTTGTTTAAAATCATTAAGCCTGCATTATCGGATTTATATGTTTCATAAATGGATTGTACATGTACATGCATACCTATTCACGAATTGTTTTACGCCTACTTCTAATAAAAATATCTTATGAGGCGGATATTTGAAAGAACTAAAAGAAGTGAAACCAATACAATTACTGAAAATTCTTTATTTAAGTTACCATTTCTTAGGCACTTCGAATTACAATGGACGATCATGTAAAACATACCCGTAGAGAACACCACCGTCATCTTCTCAAACGATACACGCAAAGCCTTTAAGGTTTCTGTGTGAAACACATTATCCTAGACGTATTATGTTATATTTTAAAACTATAAGATAAACATTAAAACTGACTCCTGAAAATACATATACTAATTCTACTACTACTGCAGCTGCTATAAATACTTATAATACTTATAAAAAATACAATAATCATTCCAATAACAATAAAATTCATAATGTCTTTACCTCAAACGCGCACATCGGACTGATAGCAGTGGTCGATAACGTATGACCTGGGCCAGTGTTCTATTTTCCACTGATATGGCGTGTTTTTGAAGGTAGCCGATGTCGCAAATATGGTCTATTTACAGCTACCAAATCATTGAACTTTTAATTAAATTTAAACCGCACCGTTTTTAACATAACAGCACTTTAACAGATGCCGGTTATGTCAGTCACAAACATCTATCTTATGTATGTTGACATTCGTGAAATTGAGAAAAAAAATTAAAAAGTCTTAAACAAAACCTTTTTCGAACTATAAACGATTACGTGCCTGTATATAACAAGAGTAGCTTTCACACTGATACATAATCATGTAATCTAAATTCGTCACATGCAGGTGATAATACATCAATGTTGTATGTGTAAGAATTTTAAATGTACAGTGTCCATGTGAGAGTATCTTAAAGTCCCAAACAACAGTTTTCGCAGACTATCAGCTACTACGTGCTTTAGATTATGCAAGCAGCTTCCATGCTTTTATTTAGACACGCGATAGTATTTGCATTTAAGTCATGATTCAGTGGCCAAAGGCCCTAGTAAGTCATCGATTTTAACGTTTTGGGGTCATTTGTTAACTTACACGATCGATGTTTGAGTGTCAATACCCCAAACTATAATTGTCTCAGTCTATGGATTAATATGAACTACATGTACACAAGCACATATCAAGAGTATCGTCTAAATGCATAAAGCTGGGTTCCCACTGCCGATCAGATCAACTCGATCAAGCCCGACCAAGCGGTCGGGTACTGGTCTATTTCGGTCGGCATGAGTGATCGGGGGCGGTCGGGTAGGTCGGCATTGGTCGGGCTTCCTACCCGATATTTTTTGACATGTCAAAAATATCGAGTAGCGGTCGAGTAGGAAATGGATCGAGAAGCGCTCGGCAAATGGTCGTGTATAAGTCGAGTAGGAGATCGAGTTGATCGTGAAGCAATCGTGTGGTTGCCGTGGTGTAATGGATATGGTGTCCGCCTAGCGATCGGGAGGTCACGGGTTCGATCCCCAAAGATCTTTAGATCTCCCCCAAAGACACCAAGTACTGGTTCTAGGCCCAGGAAACGGACTCGAGAGCGTTTATATAAGCCATTGGCTTTCGATGCAATCGAGCTAAAATAAATAGGTTTAAACTAAAAACTAAGCAATCTTTTACACGATCTCTACCCGATCCGCTCGACCTCTACCCGAGTTATTTTAGATCAGAACACGATCCACTCGACCTCTATTCGATTTGATGTACAGATTTACTAGACTGCTACCTGACGTCTACTCGACCGTACACGATCACTTCCCGATTGCTATTCGACCATACACGAGCTCATGTCACTAAAACAAAACTCACGTGCAAAACGTCGTGCTTGTCTCTCATAACCTTCTTAGAATCGGACGAAAACATCCAAAGATGCCAATAAATGGCAAAAAGGCGACTGATACTGCTAAAACTAGTAAAAAAAATACATGATGATAAAAGTGATTAGTGAACAACAATGTTTAAAGTTTTTTATTCTCAAAGTTTCAATAGACTACCGTTCGTGACTTTGTACGACTGTCGTTCGACCATCACGATCTGGTCGTGTGAAGATCTGGTGGCGATCGAACTTGGTCGAGCTGAGATCGTATAGGGCTCACGTATAGGTCGAGATGATCGAGCGGAAATCGGAAAGATGGTTGAGTGGACGTCGTGGATGAGTCGTGTGGGGGTCGTGTGTTATCGACAAGAGGTCGAGAAGAGGTCGTGTGTACCCTTTTTAGTCGAGCTTGGTCGGGTTTGGTCGGGAAATTTTGATGATCAACTCGATCAACTCGATCGGATCGGCAGTGGGTACCCACCTTCACGTGCACGATCAAATCAATTTAGATCGGCTTTTGTATTTTCTTTTTTAATGTAGACGGTCCATGTTTTACTGTCCATAATTCGCAAACAAAACTTGTTTACATCATGGTTTACTACGTTTTCTTGTTCAAGCACATACCAAACTGAAAAAGTGTCGTTCCGTCTAAAAGGATCGCGTTCATCTGACCATTCAATTATGTCATTAACTTACATTGTTTTTAACTTACATTGTAACACACGCGATCATGCTTGATTATCAAAAATTCCAAACCAAGAATTAAATTTGACTATGAACTAAGATTTGCTTGCAGAGTACATAAGCAGCTATTACGCAGGTATAGTCACGTACCGTCTAAAATCGTTTCGTGCATGTGACAGTTCAACCAATTGCATGGGTTTTTTAATAGCTGTTAAACGTACACTGATCTTGTTTCAATCGCCAAATGTCCTAAACAAGAGTTTTATCGGATTATGGACTCACACGTGCTTGTAGTGTACAAAACACCTTGCACGCTGGTATAGTCACGCTCCGCCTAAATTCGTACTGTTTACGTAACCATTTAAGTGTCAAAAAGTCCCATACAAGGTTGTGTTGTGTGTTTTGGGGTTGTTGTTTTTTTGTGGGGGGGAGGGGGTGTATGGACATTTTACGTTTTTTTCAAGTACAGGGTTATAAATTGAGTTCAGCTGGTAGTTCGCCCCAGCATCCGAAGCTGAACAGCTGATCGACGTAAATATGTGAAGTTCTATAATTAAGCTGCAGGTAAGGCGACGATAAATTACGAGTTTCGTGCCACAAAACTCCTTAAGGACTTACATATAGGTGAGACGAAGCTACTAAGCAGCCAGTAAAGATAATTTGCTCATACTTAAGAACATTTTCATCTCACCTGAAAACAATGTGCTCATGGAAAGCTTATGTGATTACCTTTTTCCGTCATGCCTCGTTTGCCGTCAACATCCACATTTGCAGTACAATATTCACGAAACTTACTCGGAAGATTTATCCCAACGATATATTGAACAGTATCCAGATTAAGTGTGCAAATCCAGATTATTTGCAAACTTATTTTTTTTATTTATTGAACAATTGTTATGAAATTTTGCATATTTGTAGGGGGCATTGAGTACATACATATAATTGAAAAAAAAAGAGTTAAAATGTTTTTGGAAAGTAGAGTTATTTGATGATAAAGTTGCCATCCCCCGTTGGATCCCAACGGGATTTTGGCTCCCCCGTTAAGAATTGCAATTCTCCACTGGGAATTTTTTCCAGACGAGAGAATTTTACCTATATTTTACAAAAATGTAATTTAAATATTATGCTTTGTTTTCTGTTTCAATGTTTACAAATAGACATGTTTAAGTAATAATTGTAAGAAATATGTACTTTAATAAGAAAATACAGTGTTTGTAGATTTTCTTCCCCCGTGGGGTTTTGACGGGGGATCCCGTCAATCTCCTATATCCATTAAATCCAATGGGGTTTTCACGGGAGACCCCGTCAATCCACCATTTAAATTAAACTCCAATGGGAGTTTGACGGGGGATCCCCGTTTAACTCCAATTTATAAAGAACTCCAATGGGAGTTTGACCAGAGAAGGGAGGGGGAGGATCAGACTTCAATAAACAGTTTATACCCATTGCAATATATTCCATTGTATAAAGAGTAAAAGACACCAAACTTTATTAAATATTTGATGTTTTCTTTTTAAGGTGTCAAAATCAATTTATAATTTTTGAATTTTCTTAACTCGGTACGTTACGTTGAATAAAAATGTCTTTTTGAAAGAGATTAGACCCACATATTGCTATTTCTGGAAAGATGAATTTAAAACGTTCCATAATTTTGAAAGACTGTATAAATAATATAGTGACTTATCTCGAAAATATATTACATTTACCTTTTGATAATGTAGTGTTTTTACGGTTAGCTCTTTGTGGGGTTCGTCAACAACTACAGCAATTACTTTCAACGGCACTAAATACAATACTCACGTTGGCATCGACTGGAATGCTCGTCAGGATGCACCAAACGTCCTCGTCGTCTTCGAGGGAACTCGTCGGCTATACTCGTCGGTTGCACGTCACAAAATGGCACTATACATGTACTTCTGGGAATACACCTCCAGGCAAATACGTACTTAAACACACAGTCATCTGCTTACATACACATATACTTCTGGGAATACACCTCCAGGGAAATGCGTGTCATTGACACAATCACAGGCAACTCACAGACTCACATACACAGTCACAGACTCACTTATATCTTCTGGGAATGGCCTTCCAGGTAAATACGTGTTGAACACACATAAAATACAATATAATACAATATGATACAATATAATCTATACTCAGGCTCACAATTACTCACTCAGGCTCACAATTACTCCAAGCAATACTCAACTTGGGAAAAGACGTCCACTCGCATCAGTCACCCGTGCATAAGAGACCGTACAAACTCGTGCTACCCAGCATGCACTATACCGATTTGTCGCTGGTTCCCAATCACGAGGTATGTGGGCATTTTGTAGACCGGGCACCGGCACAACACTCCTCCCACTTTTGTCCTTTTGGGACGACGCCACACAGCGAAGGAATCGTACCGGCGCTACCGATGAAGTAATAGTGCCCCTTGCGTAAGCACCTTGACCCAACTCCCCTAAGTCAGGTATAGCTTTCGTCCGACCTCTCTTTTGGCGCAACGCCTGCCATAAACCACGACTAAAGTTAATGCATCTCCATTAAATGACCATTTGTGTTTAGCACCTTCGCACAAATATGAACGCATATGAGCCTTAATCTTTGTTAATAAAGAGTTAAAAATAAAAGTTCATAATAAGGCCCGGTAACTCTTGCTCCTTTTCTTGTCTGCACAATAATTGGACAAGTGTACCCACCTTCCAACCTATTTTCACAAATTTTAACAAATAAAATAACTTATCAAATAAAATCATAAAACATCATACAAATACATCCCCTCGCAGCCCAAATGAGAAGGCCTACGCCCTCTGCATGTGACTGCATAATATACAATAAAAATCCTCTTGGTTATATTAAAATAAAAATCAAAAAAAATGTAACTTTCTAAGGTACTTCAAATGCGTTAAAATAATATCTAAGTGACAAAAAGGTTAAAAATATAAGAATAAAAATAATCTTATTGTTGTCCAAATAATACATATAATTGCTTTTAATTTTATATAGAGAACGTACATTTTGCAACATAATCATTGACATTATATGGAGGAAAAGACAACTAAAATAAAACTATTGTACCCACTACATTCCTCCCACTTTTCTCCTCTTGGGCTGCCGCCCTACGGTCGCACCCAAGGCAGAAGAGATAGAGACTCAAATGGGACCATGATCCCCCTCCCGCAGGCACGGGACTGCCTTTGCCCAGCGGGGTACATACAGACCGCTGCATTCTAGCGGTTAGTGACCAATATGTTTCTTGCATAAGAAAATTTCCATCACATTAGTAAATAAAAAAAACAGTATTGTCGGCTATCGTCCGACAATTGCTTAATCAAGAAAAAAACATTCTTGTTGGCTTTCGTCCAACAAGTACAGTCACTTATGTATTAGAATGTGGTGATCACACTGAGAAATAATGTACTTTACAAAAATAAAAACAAAATAAAAGTGTACATGCACCGGGAAACAACTCCGGCAAATCAAAAAATTAAAATGACGCTACGAGACAGTTGCCGTCAAGCACAGTCACACACAAATTTAAAAAGACGTGCAAATATTGTTTAAAAGAACAACTCCGGGAAATACCACTTCCGGCCAACAGTATTGAGTGTGACAGTGTTCGTCAAGCACTGTCACCTATAAAAAACAAACTCATGCGACAAAATTCTACGACATTGCTCGGCATATGGTTGGTAGAAAAGAAATTAATTTATAGAAAATTACGGAAATAAATGACATGATACAGCAATGACGAAGTGATTGAAGTTAGATCGACTCACAAATCTTAACATGGAAGGATAAAAGGTGACGGAGGTGCCAAGACTGGGATATTGCAGGGGAAACCGGGTTCCTATTCACCATCTGCGTAGTTACCACATCCGATGGTGCGGTGTGACAGCGGTCGTCCGACAATGTCCGACAATGTCACACCCGACCATAAGTTAAAAAAAAACAAACAACAGACTTCACGGGAAATAATCAAACACATCCGTGACTGTGCAAAGCACTTCTTAGCGCGGTAATACAAAAATTACAGGAAGTTAAGCGCGGACGGCACAAGATAATTTGGGACGACACTTTATGCCTATTCATTAAACCCCCATTTCGCAGAGCACTGCTCAGATTAATTTCAACAATATTGCAATAAAAGACTGGGCTTAAACTGAGACAATAGGACATATATATTCAAAACAATCTAATCAAACTAATCAAAATGTTTAAGAGAACTATTACTTTTATACACCGCGTACTTTATGTAATATTCATAACAACAGCTTTTACTACTACTACTACTACTACTACTACTACTACTTCTGCTACTACTACTACTACTACTACTACTACTACTACTACTACTACTACCACTACTACTACTACTACTACTACTACTACTACTACTACTACTACTACTACTACTACTGCTGCTGCTGCTTTTAGTGTTACTACTAGAGATACTCCGCGTACACCGTAATACATTATCAACACCGCGAATAGAATGTCACTGCAACTTTACTGTAAATTTTTTTAATTGGGGGTCTTTTGTATTTTGCATTGTTTTCCTAGTTTTACTAACAAGTAACCTCGCCATTTACAATTTTAGGCGGTACAGATTTTGGAAGTTAGACGCTCTGGTGGTCGCCAACCTAATTTCCACCGCTGGGACCGCTCCCAGCGGCGAGAACTAGAGGGTCGCCACCCTTTGGGACCACGCATAACAAGTCTTCAAACACCACCTTCCCAGCTGTCATCTGGGGTAACTCGGCATCCGCATGCGCCGCCCTCACGGCGGTCACACGCGGTAACTTCTGTCGCCCGTCTGACAGGGACTGGCCTTCCGGTGGCCGGAGTAGTTTCAGCAGCTTTTCGTTGGGCTATTTTGGCCCCCACCTGGTCGGCCCTGTCGGTCGCCATGCTTTTAGCCGCCTCCGCAGACTGAACCGCAACGCGCTGCACGCGAAATTCATCATCGCACACAGGATCTCCATGGTCTCCTTCAGTGCTCTCGCAAATGACCATCCTTGGATCACTGACGACATCTGGCACTGTTGGCAGCACCAAGGGAACTGCATCGTGCACGTCCTTGGCATGCTGCACCTTCATGCAGAACTGGGAAACCGGACCCAGCTGGTTTACATGATCCACTTCCGGTTGGCCCAACTGCTTAGTCGTCGCAGCTACCACAACGGGCTCCTTCTCCTTATGGTTGGGCAAGGACATGGCATGAAAATGTCCCCAGTTGGAACCATATCTGCCGCGATACGATCCCTCAGGGCGGACTTTTGAATTTTGGTTCCGATGCCCACGTGCACCTCCGCCACCCGCACCCGCAGGATACATAACCTGGCGTTGGTCGTTGTACCACCGGTTCGGGACCTTCCCTGGGTAGGGGCACTCCACAGGGTATTCGGCATAGCCTTTTTTATTTCGAAACGGCTTACCCGGTTGTCGGACAAAGGGATCAACGGCCGAACTTCCAAAAGAGTTTGACAATCTCTCCACAGCATCCAGCAACTTCTCGACCACCTGGGTCAATTTGTCGACCGCCGACACACTGACCTCATCCGCAGTGGGTGCTTTCTTCACCTCGTGAACCCACATTGACTCTTCTTGCTCAGTCTCCTGGGTATACCTCGGAGCCGCGGCGCAAGCCGACTGAACATGGCAATATATCTTCAGCATGTTCATCGCATCTCCCATAGATGTTGGTAACTGCAGACTAACATGCTTGCCGGCCTCCTCGTCAATCAAACCGTGACAAAACTTCGTCACTGCCTGTTCAGCGGCGTATGCATAGGGCAGATCACGAAACGCCGCTGTTGCCAGCTTCAGCGCCCGATCTGACCAATTGTCTAGGGACTCGCCTACTTCCTGATAGGCAACGTGGAAACGGCCCTGCGCGGTGGCGGTAAGCTCCCTGGCGCCAAAACGCTCCTGCAGTCGCTGCATTAGCTCTGCGTAAGGTACCGTCCCTCTCCCTTCGGTAAGCAACGCATAGAAATCGACCGCCTTTCCTGTCAAACACCAACCAAGGCAATCGGCGCATTCTGCGTCAGACCAATCTTGCACCCTTGCGTAGCGCTCAAACTTGCTCTGAAAAACAAACCAATTGCTCTGCCCATCATATAGCAGGCTCTTAGGCAATTTTGTCAGAACATCCCGATCTTTCTGTGTCGGGGGAATACTTGGGCCAGGAGGGTTGCTTGGTATTGTCATTACTGCTGGGACAGTAGGGATATTTGGAGCTGGAGGATTACTTATAGTTGGGCAGTTGTTTGGAGCTGGTGTGTTGTTTGTAGCTGGAGGGTTGTTCGTAACTAGGCCAGACACCACAGGGGGATAAATTGTGGCTGGAGTACTTGTCACCGGAGGACTTGGGAGAGCTCGTGCAGCGTTTAAAAGTGACAGTTGATGCAAAAAGGCCTCATTGTCGTCACTTAACACGCCCAAGTGCAGGCGGGGACGAGTTATTGGGGAACGGGTCTCTGTCTTGAGCGTCGTCACTGGACTGTGCACAGGTTCCCTATCTGGTCGTCCCGGGGGCAGATTAAATTCCCTAGATATCCTTGGGGTCTGGGACAATGTCACATAGGACTCTGGCCGGGGCAAGTTTTTTGCCTCTTGGGGATTTCGCCCATAGTTTAATGAGCGGGATGAAGTTGTTTGTGACTTAAAACGTTCATAACTAGCATTTAAGTCAGCCTCAAGAGCTGTAATTTGGGCCATAAGTTGGGCTTTCTCGCGACTTACCGGATCCTCCAACACAGGCATATTTGCTCGCCTTCCGTGTGGGTACATGGGACTACTTGCATTTTCCGCACCGTCCCCATACCACAGGGTTTCTTTAAATAATGCGGGGTTAGTGCTAAAATCTAACTCGGTCATGTCACCCATGGTCAGCGGCCGCCCTATAATTGTACCCAAGGTATTTGGTACCAAATTTCCCGTGTTTTCCCGTATCACAACAATGGCCTGTGCCAGTTGTCTGCCCACCCCCAGAATATTGCATAATCTAGTGTGAGTGTCAAAATTCACACGAACTTTCCTGGGGGCTACCGGTGAAAATGGTGGGGTATATCCACTTCCCATATCCATTGTTAATTTAGAACTTTACAAGTAAATATGAAAAAGTTGAATTAATAAAAAACCTAAAATAAATGGGCCAAGAAATTCTGAAATAAAAACTTTTGTATCTACTGGTAGACAATTGACATTTAATTGCCAAACAATAACCAATTAACAAAATCGCTATCACTGTTGTTGCTATCAATAATCAATAAAAACTGAAAGTAAGAAACACGTCGCTTTAACTTGACGTTAAGCACTAATTTCCCGGGACCCAGTTTACTTTCGCAATAACACTGCTATAAAAAGAATTGCCAAGGACAAAACTCGTGCGTGTAAACTTCTATTTCCTCGGACTTTAGTTACCGATATATCAGCAATTTACACTGCTATATACAACAGTCAACCAAACACGTTTTTCATGAACTGCTGCGCACAGAATACGCGCCAACTAATCACGGGAAAATTGCCAAATAAAAAAAAACACGTGGCCATCCGTTGATTACACAAGCAATTAAACTGTAACAAACAGCATTGAAAAATCACGTTTTTTAAGAAATATTTCACCAACTGATAACATGGCCGGCGAATGCCAACAATGGAAAAAAACTACGATGCCGTCTGTTTGTCATGCTACCCAGCATGCACTATACCGATTTGTCGCTGGTTCCCAATCACGAGGTATGTGGGCATTTTGTAGACCGGGCACCGGCACAACAATAATCCAAACGTTGCTTTTATCCATTTCTGTGGTGATAAACACAATCCAGAAAGACAATAACATTGGAAACATACTTATTGTCATTCGGAATTGTATTATTGTGTTGTTTATTCCCGTTTAACAGTTTTTGAAGTTTTTTGCTCGAAATTTTGGGTCCGTCTATAATGCGTATATGACTCATTTTCGCGAATATGAACGAAACGAACGAATATGATCGAATATTTGCAATATTGATGCTTTTTCTGCAATGTTTTTATCAACAAATTACAGTTTAATATAAAATATAATTAAGACTGTTAACATAAATAGAGCAATTCTCTAGCCATTATCATGTTTCGAACTCTAAAGTCATGTTCGCGAATATGAACATTGTTTTTAGGCTACACACAACCAACAATAACCACGACTCCACAATACAAGGTTTACAGTCAACTCGTACCTAAGTCAACTCGCACGGTAGTCAACTCGCACATTGTTTGGTCAACTCGCACGGAAGTCAACTCGTACCTAAAAGTCAACTCGCACGGTAGTGAAACTATTGATGTGTTGATGGGTTCTGAATGAGTTATTTATGCATAAACACAAATGAGAAATACTTTCAGAGTTTAGTTCAATACTTTTTATTGCAATATTTTCACAAAATAACACTTTTTTTTAACAAATTGTGTTTACACCAGGTTACATTATCGGCACATTATAACAGACAGTAAAAGTACTTTTTAAAATATATTTTTTAAACTATTATTTTTATTAAAATATTTGAAACACACATTGTCAAAGCTTTATCATGTACACAAGTAGACATTCATCTATATACTTGTATTTTAATATTTATTTCAATATTTACATACAGTATCAAAGCTGTACAATATGTACACAAGTAGACATACATCTATATACTTTTATTTTAATATTTATTTCAATATTTACACACATTATCAAAGATTTACAATATGTACACTAATATTGTAATTTAATGAATAGGACATAAAGACTGATAGAACTATGAATTATTAAGAATTTAATATTTGTCATAAAACTATTAATGAAGATCCCGTTACCTATGGAAAACTTATTGCGCACACAATTATAAGTAAAAAACGTATAACAATAATGTTAACGTGAGTACAAATACGTATAGCTTAGTATCATATAAACCGAGTATATATGATTATCATACCTACATGTATTGAAACATTTTTGTACGCAAAGATTATTAATTTTACAATAATAATCAGTCATAATACAATTTTACAGAATCAAATGTGTATTTAATTAATAATTTAATAAATTGCCCAGCATTATTAAAATTTGAACATGAGTTACAGTTCTACATTAATTAATTAAATATTAAATTGTAAAGCATGACAAATTAAAATATTTATTTAAGTATTCCATACTACAGCCTTATTTCTAGGCAACCCCTATCAGTAATAGCCTTATCTACCCCTCGATTATCAGTACCCTCATCAGCTCTGAAGGACTGACAGATTATCTGTTTATTGTAATTTTAGGGGTGGGAAATAGGATATGGTGTTTTCAGGTATTGTTACTTTCTTGACTGATTAGGTGACATATGGTTTATTATTACAATTCCAAATTAACAATTAAAGTGATATTATGGGCATGTTTCACTGTTGAATTGAGCTGAACATAATTAACAGGTCAAAAGAGTTAGTTTAAATGTGGTTACTGACGAATTATCTGCAACTCATCTTGCTGCCAGTTGTTTATTCACGATTTCGACATTGTTAAATCACGCGTAACGAGACTGCCAAGATAACGCGAGATTAAGGGTTCGGGGGGGGGGGGGGGGGGGTTCTGCCAGTATTCGCTCTACACACCTTACGGCTTACCTGTCCGCTATATTGACTTTATAAATTAAATAAAAGCGATAAATTGCCGATGTATAACTAATAAAAACATTCTTTAGTTTTATTATAACGTTCAATGACCATCTGCTCGATAATATTTCATTACCATTGTAAATTACGGCGCCGTAAATTAACTACTGACAAACATAATAAGATCATAACTCTGTACTGTGTGCAGAAACCTTTCAGAAATTTAAACAACCCCAGACTTTTATAATTTTTGAGTGCAAGTTAATTTAAACCCACCCACTTATTAAAAATTACATTTTTTTATTATATTAGCTTATTTTTGCTAAATTTTCAGAAATACCGGTAATAACCATTTGGTATTTGCACATTTCAGTAAACATAAGACTACTTAATTTATTGTTAAATATGTTTGATTTGTAAATTGTATAATAATCTATATATTTTTATAAGTTCTATTGCAAGCCTAACAAGCCTAAAATACATAATAAAAGCCTAAAATACATAAAATAATATTGTTGACAACTATAATATTATTTAAGATCATTATTAAGCAAAAGTAAGTCCCCAATTCCAAGCTTACCCCGGCCAGCTAAACCGGTATAGAGTGCTGATCTCTGACTCACTCATGGGTTGGTAAGTTAAAGCCTCAACTCGGGTTCATCTTCTAGAAATAATTACACCTTAGGCTACCCTGTCTGTAACCCAAATTGCTGTTGAGGGTCGCCGGCATACATGTATCAAAACAATGTATATGCTTATGCTAACATTTCCTGAAGATTCAACCACTGAGCAGGATAATTAAGTTAACCCCATTTTATTAATGAAATAAAAATTAAATATACTATTAGATGTTTCAAAAAGACAAACCAACCAGTACCTACTAGTACTATCATAAGGAACATCATCCTATACTTCCAGGTCTTCTGGCTCTGGTACATCAACAGGAATTAGCGTTCGGTTTATGTTTTCTGTGTTAATTATAGGTATTACAATTTTTAATATTTGATCCCAACAACAAAATCTTTACAATGATAATATTCATTTTACAGTCAGGTTTTACTTCCATTAGATTAAAAACTAAATAGTGAATCAGTTTTTTAAATGAACTTTTACCAAACACACACACAAGCTCCTGCACATACACACACTTTAATGAGCAAGTATTTGGACTGTCACAGTTATTGCTTGTTGGAATGTCTCAGACTAACCAGCATATACAATCAGTATTCACTTTAGCATTTTTGAACAACTAGCCCGAATCTTTATGCATTAATAGAACATATTAAAATACCCACTAGCCAAAGCTGCCCGATTATATGAATCTGGAAATTTTAATAGCCCAAATTTATCACAAGCCCCGGGCTGCCGGGCTAGGGGTAAGCGTCAAGACTGGAAAAGCAATAACAATTCCTCAAATATTGATACTTGTCTTGATTTGAACAAATCTGCCATAACGGGTAGTTAATGGGGATAGCCCAACACACAACCAATTAAGGATGACTGTGATGCAGGTGAAAGTTTCACCCATATGGATATTTAGCCAATGGACATTTGACCAGGGACACTTATTTTAATTCCAAGTAAATGTTTTCTTAGCAGTGTTAATAGTCATGTCAACACATCACATGTTAATTTAAATGATTACATGACAACATTGGATGTGTAGCAACTTAAACCACCATCCATTTTATTATCTTTCTGAATGTGTTTGATATTTTTTAATGTAAGGGTATGAAGTAGACACACATCTGAAGTATCTTTATTTTATTTTTTAAAGAACATAGAGTTAATAAAATTCCAGGTAATCAAAGATAATAAGCTAATAACAAATTAAATACAAAATCATACCATATAAGTTATATCTGCAAATTATTGGGAAATTATAATTGCATCAATACAGAACTGTATGCAGACGCACTGCAGTAGATGATCGAGTACCACACCCCCCCCCCCCCGACCTCACTAAATCCACCCAGAGTTGTCTCCCTTAAAATAATGTCGAAAAGGTCAATAAAAAGTATATATTATAATCGATATTTTACATGACTCACCCAGTCCTCTAAGCCGAAAAGATCCGTAAAACAAACTAGTGTATTTGTGTCGTACGAACGAATCTGCACTAAAACCAGATTTAGATTCACTTCGTAAATCGAATCTTGTGTGTCGTCAGTTGTCAAAACGAAACTACGGTTGATATTCAAATGCATTATTTTTCTCTTTCCGGGATATTGTTGTAGTATGTTGATGCTGCATTAACAAATATAAGTGTATATGAAGTGAAAACACCAAAAATAAACAACGGTTGCGATAGACACCTATAAACTGTAATATTCCTATAATATCACTTTAACATACTAACGTATGAACATTTCAAAATCTGTCATAGCTTATTAAAAAAGTAAAACATATCAGCTTATATTAAATTTATAACAATTAAATAGAAATTAGAATACAAATAATTAACAAAAACAAAATATGAACGCTGAAAAAGAGCTCTACAAAGCCTACATAGACATTTCACAAATGTCACGAAAAACCACGTAAATGTTCACTCGATCTTAACAGAATAAATACATCAGGAAGAATTATATTCATAGAAGAATTTCCATATCAAAAATGTTAGAAAACCATTTTAAAACAGCCGATATCTGTTGATATTCGCCCCTTTCGCGAATATAGTAATATACGCTCTTTAGTCGTACCGAGCACATATCAGTGAAAGGGGGAAAAATTACATATCTTTAGGGTATGGGTAACCTATGGTCTTTAAAAATCGATTAGGAATTTATAAAAGGTATTTCTTGTGTTAGGTTTAAGAAAGAATGTCTCAAAATATTGTAAAAAAAAACATTGAAACTAGCGACAGCTCCCTTGCAAGGATATTTTGGAGTGGGGCGAGTCGTTATGGGGCGAGTCGTTAAGGGGGCGAGTCGTTACATTACCTATTTTGGATCTCCAAAAAGGAGGTTTTTGCGAAAGTCAATATTTCACGCTGCAGAAACAGAACAGAACTTTGAAGGTAAATTGTGAAAAATCTAAAGACTTCTAGGTAAATAAGCACAGCACATTGTCGAAATTAATGAGTAATGTAGCCAAAACTAGAATTGCATTCTGTTTGAATGTACTTTGCATGCCATGAAATGGGTAAAATTTCTCAATTTTTCATTAAAAAGTAGGTGGGTGGGGGAAAGGGTGTCAGACAATTCACCCCCAAGACAATTCATCCCCTGGACAATTCACTCCAGAATTTGATTTCCTTGGACAATACACCCACAAGACAATTCACTGCCATATTTTTTATATGATATTGTATTGTCATTTGCTTTTGTTATATTTTAAAATACGTTGTGAACAGATGTTTGGGGTTATAATTTTGACTTTGTAGCACAATTTTGATGTGAAGATAATAAATGTAGTATGTAAATGAAAGATGAAATAGTGTTTTTTGTCAAATGCAATCCAACCAATGTTTTTTTTTTAATATGATTATAGGTGCTACCTAATTTACGGGCAAAAGCTTTTTAAGTTTTTTTGATAACCATGTATTATTAATAAATATATGGACATGATTGTGTTCAAAATATGATAATTGTTGCAATAATTTAGTAATGCATCCAAAAAAATCAATCTTAAAACGAGTTACATGTTCCAAGCTTGAAGATCTAGCATCTTATATATTTTTTTGTTTTCTAGCCACAGGAATTCAAAGTATATATTTGTACGACAAAGTACAATTTGTACTTCGACATACATGTTTGTACTTCTACGTACACATTTTCTGAACAGCCAATCAAAACACTAGTCTCTTGAGCCGCTTTTCCTTCAGATTTATTCATAATAAATGTTTAAAACTTTAGTTGAGGACAAAATGAATAAAAATATCAGAATGGCAAAATAACGTCACATAGAAGTTTCAAGTATTTAATGCATTGAAATAGATTATATACAAATTTGAAGAAGATTCAATTGTTACCTTTTTAAAATTTAAATTGTTCAGCATATTGTGTGTCTGAAATGATCATGCGGGGCGGAGTATCACGACCGTCCAGCGCATTACTGTGTTGGAAATTCCCAACGGTAACCAGTTACCAAGCATTAATGGGATAAATAATGTATTATAAACTCCCCGTTGGTGGTATTTTGTGATAACCATAACTTGCATAAGTCAGAGGTTAATTCTGCCACGCCAGGTCAATAAATACGCACAATATCTATGAGTTAGCGGTCGATAGTCGCATAATTTGGTATAAATTATAATAATAATAATGTTTCATAAATACGCACAATATCTATGAGTAAGCGGTAGATTGTGGCATAATTCGGTATAAATAATAATAATAATGTTCAATGTCAAAAATCTCTAAAAGCAACAGACGTAAGGTGTCTTCTGATTGGCTAACACTCAAGGGTCGGTGAAAATTGTACGTCGAAGTACATTTCTCGATCTACTTAGTAGGTCTTGCAGACTTTCGACGTCATGGTACGTCATATAGACACTAAGTACTGTTCCTACTCAGGAAACAGTTTGTTTCATCAAATGTCTCAATTCAACTTGACAGCTTGCTAAAGCAGTTGCATTTAGCATACAGTACACTGATTTAACATAATCAAAATCATGTGATGTGTCAAATCAATTTTGATTGACAAATTTGACAGGATTTTTGTTTAATCCAATAAGTTTTAGACTGTCAAATAACACACACTACGTATTGAAAGCCATACCTGGAGCTTTCGTCTGTATATCACTGACTTCATCAGAAGAATGATTTCTACTGTTGGGAAACGTTAACACCACTAATTGTCTTCTTATTTATTATCAATGTATAATTAGTGTAACAGCATAACAACATACTTGATTCGCAATTAAAATATTTAATAAATACAGGTATCTTGCAGGTTTCTAATTTTCTTTCGCAAACTATTGTTGAATAGTTTAAATTTTGTCGCCACTAAAAAACTAGCCATTTTGTAGCAATTCTAAAATCACAGTCTAAACTGCATACACTTAGCTCTATAGTTACAATATGAATGCAAATATTAGAATGCATCATGTTATATCATCCATTTTTTTTTATTTAAACATTCAAATAACACATAACACAGTACATATATAAAAAGGTATGTGGTATTGTGTGGAGATACAAAACACTTCACATCATTTATTTGCACATAAAATAATAGTTACAAAATAAGTAAAACTAAAACACAATCATCAACCTACATTTCAAGAATATTTACGTATATGAAATTACTAAGTGGTGTTATTGTATTACCTTTTACAAAATTAACATTGCTGGTTTTGTACTAGCCATAAAACATTTATCATGGATTAACAAGTAACAACCAATTTATTAATTACACAATAGAACGGAAATCATAATAATTACATTATGCATTTACTAAACAAGCTATTTGCTACTGTTTAGAATTACACTATCTTACTAAAAATGATCACAGGTACTTAGTGCTTTTACATACTTGTGGTAAGTTTTGTATTACTAGTTTGACAATTATCGGCAGACACTTGTCGATATACAGACAAAATTTGCATGGGAACTTCCTTTTTTTTCAGCATAATTGCCTTCAAATTGTTTATTTAACAACCCTTTGACATTGTTTGCACATCTGATCTTATTATACAATAGCTAATTTTTGTTTATAGATAGACATATATAGACTTTTCAAAGTTCTATAAAAGTTCACACATGTTCCATCCAAGTAAACAAGCAGAACCAATAAAGATCACCACAGATAATAACTGTGTGTATAGCTTGGAAATTTGATAGATCAGGAATCCCTCCTTTGTTGATTTCTGTAAACCAAAACTGTCAGTTTTGCTGGATAGAATGGCTTGTATGATGCTCAGCTCTTGCCTTCGGCTTCGCAGAACAGCTTCTAAAAACGGAAAACCAACAAATATCTTAAAATTTGATCAATAATGCAGACAATTTATAAATGTCTTGTTTTTTTGTTGATTTCGAATCTGGAAGATTTTTTACGTAAGATTGTAGTACGAAAATCCAACGGTATCGGATTTTGTGGTTTTAGGCCTAAACTAATTATAGTGATATGTAACCTTTCGGGATATCGGTAAAGTGCGAGCAGACGAGGTGTAAATACGTTAAAAATTAAAGCTAAAAGACTAAACAGTTAGATCGGAATATCTTTAAATTTTGTGAATAAATGTGTTTCTGGTGGATAACAACGACAACTTACCAGAATATTGCTCATAATCACACGTAAAACGTCTTTCTGAGACTTTGTGTACACACCGGTCTTACTCACAATAACGAAGTGACGTCACCATCTATGTATAGAATGCTTTCTGAGAGCGAATGAAAATGCGTCACATATTCTGACAAATAAACAGTAGGGTGTCGTTATTGAAATACCGCGAGAATACTGGAAGAATAGAGATGCCAACTATAATGTTTAAAACAAATACTTTTTTAACAAGCGTTTGTGATTTGTCAGGATAATAATAACAATAAGATATCGAAAAGATCAAAGCAAATAAATTCGACAGAAATCTAAGATTCGGCAATATATTTAAGACGGGTTATGTTCACTTAAATTGTGTTTGGTAAAGACTGTAACTATATGTAGTGAACCAGTCTTCGGCTTATACTCACTGAAGAAGAGCATTCAGGGGAGATAATTGAGTAATGACTTAATTCTGGAACGGTTGCGAAGAAAAACAAATAATGCGAGAATATTTAGTGCGATTCGCTACACAATTATGATGTCATTGATATAACTTTTCCTGAGGTATGTATTTACATGTGATTTAGCATATGTCAAAGTGTTTTTGATTTGTTCAAGGCCATAAATAGCATCGCGAAAATATATGTCGCGTGGCAAATTTTTTTGAGACGTATCCATATGTGGTATTCTTATGTAATTTTATGTCTAAATTCCCATATGTATGAACGGTCAACGCCCGCTTCGCGGGCTTTTGCCCGTATAAACTGTGTTACAACATATATAATTGAAACAAATTAAGTATTTTGTATTTATAATATTTGTGCATTGGATTTAAATAACAGTCTGCGAAATAAGCGCACGCCCGTTGGCCTGGGCGTGTAAATTATAGCTCGGGCCTATTAAAATTGCCATATTGAACGCCCGTCACAGGCTTCCTGAAAAGTTCCAAACAGTGCCTGTCAACCGGACAGGCTGATGGAAAAGTAAGCCTGTCCGGACAAAAAATCACCTGACCGAACAGCATACATGCCATACGTCCCGGAATGTCCGGGACAGTCCCGGAAATGAAGAACTTGTCCCGCTGTCCCGGAAATCTGTCAAATGTCCCGGAATTTACAAAAAACATATATACATGTACCTTATCTTAGGCTTAACTGCACCTCAAATCTGTGTATATCTGCAGCGTCTCCATGACAATGCCTACCCGAATAGGCAGACTACGCTACGTGTCAAAATCGATCAATTAACAGGGGTCCTGTTATCAAATCGATTGTCTCACGTTCGCGGTCAAACCGAAAAGGCGGCATTGTTTTATGTGGTTGTTAATTGACTTTAATCTACTACGTCATTATTTCCCACTGCGTAAGGGCAAATGATAGTTGTTCACACATCTGAAGTCCAACATCGCAGAGTAAAAAATTAAAAGCAGTTTATGTTCGCACGTTTAACCGACAAAGAAGTTGAGTAAAAAAGTAAGCATATAAAAATGTTATTGTGATTGGTTGTATGTATTGTGAATTGATTTGAGTTGACGATCTAACGGTACTGTATTGTTGTATTTTTTATTATATAAATGTTATAAATGAATAAAGGCGTATCAACAACTACGCGTTACACACCGGTCTTAATAACAATAACGCAGTGACGTCACCATCTATGTTTAGAACGCTTACACTGAAAACACGTGGCTTGTATCTAATTACGGAAGTAGTAATGTTGAATTTGACGTTAATAGATCAAGTGTATTCCGGATAGAACTTTTGCAATGAACGATGCGAAACAAAAAAAACGTACCAAAAATGCATATGTCTATAAATATCGCTACATATCATACATGTCCCGGAAAATCGGCAAAAGTCCCGGACAATTTAACTCAATGTCCCGGAATTGGTCTGAAAAATTATGGCATGTATGCCGAACAGCGTGAGTTTATACACTACGCGACCCGTGATTTTTGCCTTATTCACGGAGTCAAGGCGGACAGTTTGCTTTTTTAGTGGAAAATCACCGCGATTTCACGTTATTCGTCACTTCCTCGTCGCACGAGAGCAAGATAATCTCCGCGCTGGTTCCCCTCAATTTTGCGGTGATTCGCCGTGATCGCAGTGGATATCGGTGAAATCGATGATTCGCCAATTCATGCATATAAACCGAAAATTATCGATAACTGTTTACATACATGTACATAACGCTTTTTTAATGTTCACAATTATCAAATAATCCAATATGATTGCATCATCACTTACGAAAAAATAATCTTAAACATTTATGTCGGTAAATATGTTTGAGAATTTCATTAACACGACCATATGACTACACCATTTTTCAGAAGTGGAAAGAGTACAGTGCATTATGTGAAACACAGCTTTCATTAAACGAGCCTATTTAAATTTAGATTGAATGCAATACTATCTTACAAAAAAACGTTTTATTGCGTCATATGCCTTCATGTAAAAACGTTTTCCTCCTGGAAATTGTGCTATTAATGCATAATATTATCAAAACATTTTTTCGATATCAAAACATTTTTTCGACACGTAAAGCGTTGTAACAAATTAATATACAATACACAACAAATAAACCATAAGTATAAATGTTCCGTTAAATTCCCAAAAGAGAATAATAATTTATAATCGGAGACACATTTCCGATGTTTTAATGTTAACACGATGTTTACAAATGCTTCCAATATAGTCATCATGTATATGTCCCGACAAAAGAGCGCGACAATTATGCGGCAATGTACAAGGTCAAGGTATACAAGTGGGCAAGTCTTGATTTTTAGCTCCACTTGCCAGAGGCCAGCGGGGTTTATGTCATGGTCCTGTGTCCGTCGTGCGTGCGTCCGTGCGTGAGTGCGTTAACTTTTCCTTAAAATATCTTCTCCTAAACTACTGGTCCAATTCTGATGAAATTTCACAGGAGTGTTCCTGAGGTGAACCTCTTTCAAATTTGTTCAAATTATGCCCCATGGGGTCAAATTTGACCCTGCCCTGGGGGTCACAAAAATGAAAATTTGCTTATATAAGGCCTATTTTGTGAAAATTTTCAAAATCTTCTCTTCCATAATCATTGGGCCTAGGGCTATCAAATTTGGTATGTAGAGACATCTAATAGTACTCTACCGAATTTCTTCAAATTATGCCCCTGGGGTCAAATTTGACCCTGCCCCGGGGGTCACAAAATTGAACATATGCTTATATAAGGCCTATTTTGTGAAAACTTTCAAAATCTTCTCGCCCATAACCATTGGGCCTAGGGCTATCAAATATGTTATGTAGAGACATATTATAGTATTCTACCAAATTTCTTCAAATTATGCCCCTGGGGTCAAACATGACCCTGCCCCTGGGGTCACAAAATTGAACATATTCTTATATAAGGCCTATTTTGTGAAAACTTTCAAAATCTTCTTGTCCATAACCATTGGGCCGAGGTCTATCAAATTTTGTATGTAGAAACATCTAATAATCCTCTACCAACTTTCTTTAAATTATGCCCCTGGGGTCAAATTTGACCCTGCCTCGGGGGTCACAAAATTGAACATATACTTATATAAGGCCTATTTTGTGAAAACTTTCAAAATCATTCGTCCATAACCATTGGGCCTAGGGCTATCAAATTTGGTATGTAGAGACATCTAATAGTCCTCTACCAAATTTATTCAAATTATGCCGCTGGGGTCAAATTTGACCCTGCTCCGTGGGTCACAAAATTGAACATATGCTTCTATAAGGCCTATTTTGTGAAAACTTTCAAAATCTCCTTATCCATAACCATTAGGCCTAGGGCTATCAAATTCATTGTGTAGAGACATCTAATAGTCCTCTACCAAATTTTTTCAAATTATGCCCCTAGGGTCAAATTTGACCCTGCCCGGGGGTCACAAAATTGAACATATGCTTATATAAGGCCTATTTTTTGAAATCTTTCAAAAACTTCTTGTCCATAACCATTGGGCCTAGGGCTATCAAATTTGGTATGTAGAGACATCTAATAGTCCTCTACAAAATTTATTCAAATTATACCCCTGGGGTCAAATTTGACCATGCCCCAGGGGTCACAAAATTGAACATATGCTTATATAAGGCCTATTTGAGGAAACTTTCAAAATCTTCTCGTCCATAACCATATAGCCTAGGGCTACCAAACTTGGCATGTAGTGACATCTTATAGACCTCTACCAAGTTTTTTTCAAATTATGCCCCTGTGGTCAAGATTGACCCTGCCCCGAGGGTCACAATATTGAACATATGTTTATATAAGGCCTATTTTGTGAAAACTTTTAGAAATCATCTTGTCCATAGTTCTCTTCTTAGTTTGTTCAAATTATGCCCTTGGGTCATTTTTTAAACTGCCCCGGGGGTCACAAAATTGAACATATACTTATAAAGGTCTTATTTTTTGAAAACTTTCACAATCTTCTTGTCCATTAACATTGGGGGTAGGGCTACCAAATTTGGTATGTAGTATTATAGACCTCTACCAAGTTTGTTAAAATTATGCTCCTTCGGTTAAATTTGACCCTGCCCTGAGGGTCACAAAATTGAACATATGCTTATATAAGGCCAATTGTGGGAAAACTTGCCAAAATCTTCTAGTTTATAACCGTATGGCATAGGGCTACCAAGTTTGGTATGTAGTGACATGTAATAGTTCTCTTCTTAGTTTTTTCAAATTATGCCCCTGGGGTCAAATTTGAAACTGCCCCGGGGGTCACAAAATTGAATATATGCTTACAAAGGGCTTATTTTGTGAAAACTTTAAAAACTTATTTTCCATAACCATTGGGTCTAGGGCTACCAAATTTGGTATGTAGTGACATCTTATAGTTTTCTACCAAGTTTGTTCAAATTATGCCCCTGGGGTCAAATTTGACCCTGCCCCGAGGGTCACAAAATTGAAAATATGCTTATATAAGGCCTATTTTGTTAAAATTTTAGAAATCATCTTGTCCATAAATATTGGGCGAAGGGCTACCAAATTTGGTATGTAGTGAAATCGTATAGTTATCTACCAAGATTGTTCAAATTATGCCCCTGGGATCAAATTTGACCCTGCCCCAGGGGATCAAATAATGGAACATATGCTTATATAAGGCCTATTTTGCGAAAACTTCAAAAATCTTTCTGGCCATAACCATCCAGCTTAGGGCTATGAAATTTGGTATGTAGTGACATCTTATAGTCCTCTACCAAATTTGTTCAAATTTTATCCCTGGGGTTAAATTTGAACCTGCCCCGGGGGTCACAAAATTGAACATATGCTTATATATTGCCTATTTTGTGAAAACTTTTAAAATCTTCTTGTCCATAACCATTAGGTCTAGGGCTACACATTTGGTTTGTTGTGACGTTGTATAGTCCTCCACTTAGTTTGTTCAAATTATGCCCTAGGAGTCAAATTTGACCCTGCCCTGGGGGCCACAAAATCGATTATATGCTTATATAGTGCCTATTTTGTGAAAACTTTAAAAATCTCTTGTCCTTAACCAAAAGGCATTGGGCTACCAAATTTGGTATGTTGTGACATCTAACAGTTTTTACCAAGTTTGTTCAAATAATACCCCTGGGATCAAATTTGACCCTGCCCGGGGGGTCACAAAACTGAACATACGCTAATATGGGGCCTATTTTGTGAAAATTTTAAAAATCTTCTTGTCCATAGCCACTGGGCATAGGGCTACCAAATTTGGTATGTAGTGACCTCTAATAAATCTCTACCAAATTTGTTCAAATAATGCCTCTGCGGTCAACTTTGACCCTGCCCTGGGGGTCACAAAATTGAATAAACGCTTATAAAGCGCCTATTTTGTGAAATCTTTAAAAATCTTCTTGTTGAAAACCATTCAGACTATGGCTACCAAATTTGGTATGCAGTAACATCTTATAGTCCTCTACAAAGTTTGTTCAAATTATGCCCTTTGGGTCAAATTTGACCCTGACCCGCGGGTCACAATATTGAACATTAAATACGCTTTTTGTGAAAACTTTTAAAATATTCTTGCCCTTAACTTTAGGACCTAGGGCTACCATATTGTGTATGTACATGTAGTGAGATATAGTAGTCCTGTACAAAGTTTGCTCAAATTATGCCCCTTGGGTTAAATTTGACCAAGCCCAGGGGGTCACAAAAGTGTACATGTGCTTAAATAGGGCCTATATTTATTTAAGTATTTGCACATGCAGAAAATATATATTGTAGCCTTTTTTCAGCAGTGGAGCGATACAGGGCCATCATGGCCCTCTTGCTTTGTCTAGATACACTGTATTTATGAAGTATCATGGCTATTGCTTTTAACTTTTAATTATTTCTTAATATCATTGTGTACTGTACCTGGCAAGTGAAATTTGACCTTCACCTTTGAACGACATTGACTAGTAAGATCAAATTATTAAATTTTGCTAATTTTGCCATTACTTTTTTTTATTGATAATCAGATTTGATTGACACTATGACAAACCAACACTTACCTGATATACCAAAACGGACTCTACCCAAACAATCCCCCACTAGTGCTGCAACAATACGCCAAAAACCGTATTGCAATATATTGTCAGTTCAAAAACCCGTATTGCAATATATCGCAATATATTGCTAACTTGTACCAAAATTATAACTTGCCAATTACCCGATAATCCCATAAATTCCAATTTTAAAGCAAATTCTGGTAAATATTTACTATAAATGTGCTCAAGAATAATAAGAAACACAAACATTCGCAAATTTTCTTAAGTATCAAATACATTTTTGCAATTGTTACTATTTAAAGATGTGATGAAATAACGTCCAACCGGGGCGTTTTTCCAACTGAACACGCGTAATTCAGCTGACGTGATGTTCCCGTTTGTATACAACACAAAATACACCCATACTTTCCATGCGACGTTCTACATGTCTGTATAATTTTCGCGCGCTTTTTATTGAGACAAAGGATAAAGCACTTTTTATTTGACGCTATAATTTTTTATTGTCGCGTTAGCATTCAAATTTGGAAGCGTGTTTCCGAAATTCGGATTACAAATAATGCTCAAATCAGAATCGAACGAAACATATACAGCTGTGCGAAATTAATTCAACGATAATCTGTTCAAAAGCATCGAATGAATGCTCCCATGTAACAACGCTACTCCGTATAATACACTTTTTAGAATGCTATTTTTACGTAAAAAATAATTTACACTGCTTTGTTTTGTTTACCTTTTTATCATTATTTCGGATGGCTTTTCTGGACGATATGTGAATGAATTTTTGTAAAATTTTCGTACCGGTATGATGAAAATCATATCGCAATACAATATGCGGATTGCGTATTGCGATATATACCGATATACCGGTATATTGTTGCAGCCCTATCCCCCACGCCTAGGGCTGCAACAATATACCGGTATATCGGTATATATCGCAATACGCAATCCGCATATTGTATTGCGATATGATTTTCATCATACCGGTACGAAAATTTTACAAAAATTCATTCACATATCGTCCAGAAAAGCCATCCGAAATAATGATAAAAAGTTAAACAAAACAAAGCAGTGTAAATTATTTTTTACGTAAAAATAGCATTCTAAAAAGTGTATTATACGGAGTAGCGTTGTTACATGGGAGCATTCATTCGATGCTTTTGAACAGATTATCGTTGAATTAATTTCGCACAGCTGTAAATGTTTCGTTCGATTCTGATTTGAGCATTATTTGTAATCCGAATTTCGGAAACACGCTTCCAAATTTGAATGCTAACGCGACAATAAAAAATTATAGCGTCAAATAAAAAGTGCTTTATCCTTTGTCTCAATAAAAAGCGCGCGAAAATTATACAGACATGTAGAACGTCGCATGGAAAGTATGGGTGTATTTTGTGTTGTATACAAACGGGAACATCACGTCAGCTGAATTACGCGTGTTCAGTTGGAAAAACGCCCCGGTTGGACGTTATTTCATCACATCTTTAAATAGTAACAATTGCAAAAATGTATTTGATACTTAAGAAAATTTGCGAATGTTTGTGTTTCTTATTATTCTTGAGCACATTTATAGTAAATATTTACCAGAATTTGCTTTAAAATTGGAATTTATGGGATTATCGGGTAATTGGCAAGTTATAATTTTGGTACAAGTTAGCAATATATTGCGATATATTGCAATACGGGTTTTTGAACTGACAATATATTGCAATACGGTTTTTGGCGTATTGTTGCAGCACTACCCACGCCCCACCTCATAATCCCCCCTCGCAATTTTTCTTCTATTTTTTATTGTTATCTTTCTTTGAAAATCGATTGGAATAGCAAGTCTATACTTAGGGCCTGGTCGCAGTAAATTTCTTAGGTTTTGCATTTCAACAAAATTAAGATCCCCAGTAATAACATGACCGACTCGACTATAATTATATTTTGAACTAGAACAATCACATGATATAAGATGTGTTTTGTCTGGCCATTTGGAGATATTTTAATTGTCTAAATTGAAAATGTGTATCACCAATTATTGACACATTTATTTTAATTTTGTGTTTGCATCCTGCAAGCAATTGTTTTATTATTCATTTAACAATGTATCGCTCAGGCAGTATGAAGTATGTCTTTTGCCAAAAGACCATTTTATGCATTAACAACGACATAAATACTAAATTATTTTTTTTACCAACGATCATTTTACAACAGAAATGTCCACTGATTAATGTGATTGGACACATCCAGGAGCATGCCTACATTTGGTTTGACTGTACACACCATGGGAGCGAAGGGCACAGTTTTGAAAACATGCGAATAAAACATGTTTAATTGGAACGTAGTAGATGCATGGTTGAGAGAATTAAATTAATAATATATCTAAAATTTATTGTTTAAGACGTACGGCAATACACATGTATGAGTTTTATTACAATTTGTTTGGTTATTTAATGTGCTTCTTTATAAATCAACTGTATTGATGAGTTTGTAACTTTCAATATGAATTGTAATATGGTATATATATATATATATATATATATATATATATATATATATATATATATATATATATATATATATATATATATATATATACATGTGAAACAAGACTTTAAGAGTGAATGAGTGTTTTCTTCATTCATAGAAAACAATCCTATTAATGAGATACGGGACAAGTCAATTACAGGTTTGAAACCATTTTCGTTGGGATCAGATCAAAAACTTCAAACTCTTAAATCAGTCCTCATTCCTCCAAATCAGCTGTTAAGTACTGAATGATTCCATATTTATGATCTTTCTACGTGAGGGAACTAGAGTTTACATTGATGTTGACTATGAAAACAGCAAAACAGATCAACATTTATAATCATCTTCTTAAAAGAAGTTTATGTAAATATTGCCAAGTATATTGTGTTTATTTGTGTCGAGATTTATATGCTCTTGTTATATGCTCTTGTATGTTTGTTTGGGCTCTGGAGGCCAGTTTATTGATGTTTCAAGTGTCTAAGGCAAACATTTTGGAGATATTTTGAGTGTTTTCAGGATGCCTCAAAGACATTAATGTGTTCACTTATAGCATTGATTTATTGCGTGTGTGTGATGTTATGTGAAACTCCCTTTTATCAGACATGTGGCAGGTTGTAAAAGTTTTATTTTAGTCACATGAAGTGCTTGTAATATATTATTAAATTCAAATGTTCAAGGTTATAATATTCGTGTTTGATAAACTGATGTCTCGAATGCCAATATAATTCTCTTGGCTAGATAATTTAAATGTACCCAACGATAAACGGATGTAGTAATTTAACGAAACAATCTCCTGCATTACTCTTCATTAAACGTGACTTATAGTGTCACATGTTCTTGATTATATTTTGTGAAAATCCTTAATTAAGCTGACCAAAGATTAACAACAAATCCCTATTTTGCGTGATTTCTGATGGAAGATTGCTTTTTTCAGTATTAGGAAATTATTAAAGTTTAAAGTTGATGGAAGAATTGTTGTAAAAGCAATTGTTAGGCAAGTCAATATTTATGTTATTTTCTAACTTAAAATGTATTAAACCAGTACATGTATATATCTCCCGAGATTGAAGAACAAAGTCCTATATAACGTTAAAGTCTGACGTGCCTAATCAAGTCCTACAGCAATACATCGGACGTTCCCAATCTATGTTTTCCAATGTGGCATAGCATTCAAATGAATAATAGATGTCAGACTTCACCAAAGGAACTGTTTCCAGGCACAGCTTCACAACACCGTGAAAGGGGGTTCGTGCTAAAGGTGATAACCCTTTTGTGAGTTGAACAAAACAACCGTCTGCATGATCTTTATCAACGTCTGCTCTACTTCAGAGTATTAAACCACATTCATTTTTGGCTCCACTGGCCAAATGCCAGCGGGGCTTATGTCATGGTCCTGTGTCTATCGTGTGTGTGTCAGTGCGTCCGTCCGTCCGTGCGTTACCTTTTTCTTTAAACATCTTCTTCTCCTAAACTACTGGTCCAATTCTGATGAAATTTCTCAGGAATGTTCATGTGGTGAACCTCTTTCAAATTTGTTCAAATTATGCCCCTGGGGCAAATTTGACCCTGCCCCGGGGTAAAAAAATGAAAATTTGCTTATATATGGCCTATTTTGTGCAAACTTTATAAATCTTCTTGTCCATAACCATTGGGCATAGGGCTACCAAATTTAGTATGTAGTGACATTTTATAGTCCTCTACAAAGTGTATTCAAATTATGCCCCTGGGGTTAAATTTGACCCTGCCCCGGGAAGTCAAAACATTGAACATTTGCTTATATATGGCCTATTTTGTGCAAACTTTAAAAATCTTCTTGTCCATAACCAATAAGTCTTGGGCTACCGTCTTTGCTATGTAGTGACATCTTATAGTCCTCTACCACGTTTGTTCAAATTACGCCCCTGAGGTCAAATTTGACCCTGCCCCGGGGGGTTAAAAAATTGAAAATTTGCTTATATAAGGCCTATTTTGTGCATACTTTAAAAATCTTCTTGTCCATAACCATTGGGCCTAGGGCTACCAAATTTGCTATGTAGTGACATCTTATAGACCTCTACCAAGGTTGTTCAAATTATGCCCCTGGAGTCAAATTTGACCAATGCTCCGTGTGGTTAAAAAATTGAAATTTTGCTTATATAAGGCCTATTTTGTGCAAACTTTAAAAATCTTCTAGTCCATAACCATTGGACCTAGGGCTACCATATTTGCTTTGTAGTGACATCTTATAGTCCTCTACCACATTTGTTCAAATTATGCCCCTGGGGTCAAATTTGAAACTGCCCCGGGGGGTTAAAAAATTGCTAATATAAGGCCTATTTTGTGCATACTTTAAAAATATTCTTATCCATAACCATTGGGCCTAGGGCTACAAAATTCGCTATGTAGTGACATCTTATAGACCTCTACCAAGTTTATTCAAATAATGCCCCTGGGGTCAAATTTGACACTGCCCCGGGGGGGTTAAAAAATGAAAATTTACTTAGAAAAGGCCCATTTTGTGCAAACTTTAAATATCTTCTTGTCCATAACCATTGGGCCTAGGGCTAACAATTAGCTATATAGTGATTTCTTAAAGTCCTCTTCCAACTTTGTTCAAATTATGCCCCTGGGGTCAAATTTGCCCCTGTCCCGGGGGTAAAAAATTGAACATTTGCTTATGTAAGGCCTATTTTGTGAAAACTTTAAAAATCTAACTGTCCATAACCATTGGGCTAAGGGCTACCAAATTTGGTATGTAGTGACATCTTATAGTCCTCTACCAAGTTTGTACAAATTATGCCCCTTGGGTCAAATGTGACCCTGCATCGGGGGTCAAAAAATTGAAAATTTGCTTATATAATGCCTATTTGTGAAAACTTTAAAAATGTTTACGTCCATAACAATTGAGCCTTGGGCTACCAAATTTGGTATGTAGTGACATCTTATAATCCTCTACCAAGTTTGTTCAAATTATTTCCCTCGGGTCAAATTTGACCCTGCAATGGGGGGTCAAAATATCGAAAATTTGCTTATATAAAGCCTATTTTGTGCAAATTTAAAAATCTTCTGGTCCATAACCGTATGTCATAGAGCTACCAAATTTGGTATGTAATGACATCTTTAGTCTTCTACCAAGTATGTTCAAATTAAGCTCCTAGGATCAAATTTGACCGTTCCCCAGGGGTCACAAAATTGAACATATGCTTATATTGGGCCCATTTTGTGCAAACTATGAAAATCTTCTTGTCCATAACCATTGGGCCTATTTCTACCAAATTCGATAGGTAGTGACATATAATAGTTCTTTACTTAGTTTGTTCAAATTATGCCCCTGGGAACAAATTTGACCTTGCCCCAGGGGTCACAAAATTGAACATATGCTTAAATAAGGCCTATTGCGTGCAAACTTTATAAATCTTCTTGTTCTTAATTATAGAGCCTGGGGCTACTCAATTTGGTATGTAGTGATATCTAATAGTCCTCTACCTAATTTGTTCAAATTATTCCCTGGGCTCAAATTTGACCCGGCCCCGGGGGTCACAAAACTGAACATATGATGTTCACCAGTGGAGATTACTGCGGCGGTTTGGCTGTGACCAACAACAACACCAACATCTTGTAAACATGATATAAAACCCTGTCATTTAGTGCCATTTTAGGTCAGATGGCGACTGCTTACAAAGGCATTGAAGTAAGAACATTTGTTATGAATGGTTTTCTTACAAACTGAAGAAAGTCGGGTTTTATTTAAATATGTCAAAAGTGACCATATATCCGGATGAAAATATTTTGGATGACATGTTAATTTCATGTTTTTTTTGTAGTGTTTAAACCAGTTAAATAATATATTATTGACTTTAAAAACACAACTTTCATGAACATAATTATTTAAAGAAAAGTCAATATATGATACTGCACGGTAAACTCAAACTTTATATCCAAGAGAAGGTGTTGAAATTAATGAAGTGCAATGTTCTTAACTATCGTATATGCTGCTTTTTAATAACTAATGATTCATTGTTCCATGTGTGAATCGTGACTCATGAATTGTGAATATGATTGTCAATTGCTCAACAATCCATATATATTTCTGACCATTTTATAATTTTCTTAATATAAATTATGAATTGATCTTAGAAGTCAAATGTATTACTTAATTAAATACATTTATAAAAAAAGAAATAATATTTACATTATCATAATATTATCAGGCCTGTTGGTCTTAGGGATGTGTGGGTTGATGAGCAATTTCTCCTTTTATCACAATTATTTCTACCCTACCTGATCATTTCCTTCATATTCCATTTTAATTTTATTGACGTCTGCATCCTCTTTCAAATTGGGAAAGTCCAAAATGTGTCGTTTGGTAAAGGGTTAAGGCATTTTGATTCCTATGGGTCTTGTGAATTTGTTTTATATCAAATGCGTAGATTTGATCTTCAGCATCTTAAAATATGTGAAATAGAAAAAACGACAATATCTTTTGGAGAGATAAATGAACCTATGTTATAAGCAAAGGACCTGTGCAACAATCCCCGGTCTTTTAAGTCTGTTCAGTTAACACGGTAGTAACTTTTTCCATATATAAAAATGCTCACCCTTCCAACTTTAAACCCCCAGTGGGACGAGGGATAGAAAGAAAAAGTCACATGCTTGAGTACATTTCAACCCATGCGCATTGCACGTTTTTTTTCGCAAAGAAAAAACAGTGGAGTGATACAGGGCCATCATGGCCCTCTTGTTTATACAAACTGTGTAGCGCAGGGAACATTGAATTCTGTTGATTTCGGTTAAATATTTCTTTGGTATTTTAAAAACAGTTATATCGCCAACAATTTGATATTTCTTTTAAAGTCATTTCAAATCAAACACGCCGTATCCGTATCGTTACTGATAGAAGTAAAACATAATACCTTGACTTGTATAGTTTTTTTTGTTGTGAGAGACCATCTGAGTAAACGCCGAAAAATATATACAAACTTTTTTTTGTCAATGCCCTTTGATCCATTACCGCACTTAATTGGCAGCGCCATCCTGATGTTTCTGTGATTGTCACATCTTTTCACAGTTTGAACACGTACAAAGAGTGCCACTTAGACACTAGATAAAACACTATCACCCGCTGGACAATACACAATAAATAATCATATGTTGAGGTTTTGAGCTCCACTGGCCAGAGGCCAGCGGGACTTATGTCATGGTCCTATATCCGTCGTGCGTGCGTTCGTGCGTGCGTGCGTTAACTTTTCCTAACAACATCTTCTCCTAACCTACTGGTCCAATTCTGATGAAATTTCTCAGTAATTTTCCTGGGCTGAACCTCTTTCAAATGTGTTCAAATTATGCCCCTGGGGTCAAGTTTGACCGTGCCTCTGGGGACACAAAAATAAAATTTTGCTTATATAAGACCTACTTCGTGAAAACTAGAAATGGCGCGGCAGAGGCCGACGCGTATCCCCACGCCGAATGTTTGACCTAGGTGTGCCCCAGGGTTGGTAATGGGGCCATGCATAGCTGAGATTGACCGTATTGTCATAAGAGAAGTTCATCATCAATTAGAAGTGAATTGGTGTAGAAATGAAGAAGTTATAGTAAAAGGCAATTTTGGGTGGGTGTGACATATGTGGGCAGGGCGCCCCAGGGTTGGTAATGGGGCCATGCATAGTTGAGATTGACCGTATTGTCATAAGAGAGGTTCAGTATCAATTTGAAGTGAATCGGTGTAGAAATGAAGAAATTATAGTAAAAGGCAATTTTGGGTGGGTGTGGTCTATGTGGGCGGGGCGCCCCAGGGTTGGTAATGGGGCCATGCATAGTTGAGATTGACTGTATTGTCATAAGAGAAGTTCAATATCAATTTGAAGTGAATCGGTGTAGAAATGAAGAAATTATAGTAAAGGCAATTTTGGGTGGGTGTGGTCTATGTGGGCGGGGCCCCAGGGTTGGTTATGGGAACATGCATAGTTGAGATTGACCCTAATGTCATAAGAGAAGTTCAGTATCAATTTGAAGTGAATCCGTGCAGAAATGAAAAAATTATAGTAAATGGAATTTTTTGGTGGGTGTGGCCTATGTGGGCGGGCGCCCCAGGGTTGGGATTGGGGCCATGCATAGTTGAGATTGACCCTAATGTCATAACAAAAGTTCAGTATCAATTTGAAGTGAATCCGTGTAGAAATGAAAAAATTATAGTAAATGGAATTTTTGGTGGGTGTGGCCTATGTGGGCGGGGCGCCCCAGGGTTGGGAATGGGGCCATGCATGGTTGAGATTGACCGTATTGTCATAGGTGAGGTCCAGTATCAATTTGAAGTGAATCGGTGTAGAAATAAAGAAGTAAATGTAAAATAACCTAAAAAAATAAGTGATAATTTCTGATGCGGCCCCACCCCAACCCCTATAACTTTTGACCCAGGGGTCAGATCAAAATTCCAAATAGTGCAGGGTCGCACATATGCTCATAGCTACCATGTGTGTAAATTTCAAGGTTCTAGTGCTTTTAGTGTAGGAGGAGATAGTGGCCAGGACGGACGGACAGACGGACGGACAGACGGACGGACGGACGGCGGAGATCACCACAATATCCCCACCTTTTTTTCAAAAAGCGTGGGGATAATAAAAAAAAAATCTTCTCGTCCGTAACCATTGGGCCTAGGGCTATCAAATTTGGTATGTAGAGACATCTAATAGTCCTCTACTATATTTGTTCAAATTATGCCCCTGGGGTCAAATTTGACCCTGCCCCAGGGGTCAAAAAAATGAAAATTTGCCTTAATAAGGCCTATTTTGTGAAAACTTTCAAAACTTCTCGTCCATAACCATTAGGCCTAGGGCTATCAAATTTGGTATGTAAAGACATCTAAGAGTACTCTACCAAATTTCTTCAAATTATGCCCCTGGGGTCAAATTTGATCCTGCCCCGGGGGTCACAAAATTGAACAAATGCTTATATAAGGCCTATTTTCTGAAAACTTTCAAAATCTCCCGGTCATAACCATTGGGCCTAGGGCTATCAAATTTGGTATGTAGAGACGTCTAATAGTTCGCTTCCAAATTTCTTCAAATTATGCCCCTGGGGTCAAATTTGACCCTGCCCCGGGGGTCACAAAATTGAACAAATGCTTATATAAGGCCTATTTTTTTTAAACTTTCAAAATCATTCGTCCATAACCAAGGGGCCTAGGGCTATCAAAATTGGTATGTAGAGACATCTTATAGTCCTCTACCAAATTTCTTCAAATTATGACTCTGGGGTCAAATTTGACCCTGCCCGTTGGTCACAAAATTGTACATATATGCTTATATAAGGCCTATTTTGTGAAAACTTTCAAAATCTTTTCGTCCAATACCATTGGGCCTAGGGCTAATAAATTTGGTATGTAGAGACATCTAATAGTCCTGTACCAAATTTTTTCAACTTATGCCCCTGGGGTCAAATTTGATCCTGCCCCGGTGGTCACAAAATTGAACATATGCTTTTAAAGGGTCTATTTTGTGAAAACTTTACAAATTCTTGTCCATAACCATTGGGCCTAGGGCTACCAAATTAAGTCTGTAGTGACATGTAATAATTCTCTTCTTAGTTTGTTCAAATTATGCCCCTGGGGTCAAATTTGTCCCTGCCCCGAGGGTCACAACATTGAACATATGCTTATATAAGGCCTATTGTGGGAAAACTTAAAAAAATCTTTTTCTCCATAATGGTATGGCATAGGGCTATCAAATTAGGTATGTAGTGACATGTAATATTTCTTTTCTTAGTTTGTTCAAATTATGCCCCTGGGGTCAAATTTGAAACTGCCCCGGGGGTCACAATATTGAATACATGCTTATAAAGGGCTAATTTTGTGAAAACTTTAAAATCTACTTGTCCATAACCATTGGGTCTAGGGCTACCAAATTTGGTATGTCGTGACATCTTATAGTCCTCTAACAAGTTTGTTCAAATTATGCCCCTGGGGTCAAATTTGACCCTGCCCTTGGGGTCACAAAGTTGAACATACGCTCATATAAGGCCTATTTTGTAAAGGTTTTAAAATCTCTTGTCCATAAACATTGGGCCTAGGGCTATCAAATTTGGTATGAAGTGAAATCTTATAGTTCTCTACTTTGTTCGTTCAATTATGCTCCTGCATGGGGTCAAATTTGACCCTGCCCCGAGGATCACAAAATTGAACATTTGCTTATATAAGGCCTGTTTTGTGAAAACTTAAAAAATATTTTGTCCATAACCATTGGGCCTAGGGCTATCAAATTTGGTATGTAGTGACATCTTATAGTCCTCTACCAAATTTGTTCACATTTTATCCCTGGGGTCAAATTTGAACCTGTCCTGGTGGTCACAAAATTGAACATATGCTTAGATAATGCCTATTTTGTGAAAACTTAAAAGAATTTCTTGTCCATAACCATTGGGCCTAGGGCTACACAATTTGGTTCAAATAATGCCCCGGGATTCAAATATTGACCCTGTCCTGGGGGCCACAAAATCAAGTATATGCTTGTATAGTGTCTATTTTGTAAAAACTTTAAAGATCTTTCTGTCCTAACCATAAGGCATTGGACTACCAAATTTGGTATGTAGTGACATCTAATAGTTCTCAACCAAGTTTGTTCAAATTAGGACTCTGCCCGGGGGTCACAAAACTGAACATACCCTTATATGGGGCCTATTTTGTGAAAACTTTAAAATTTTCTTGTCCATAACCATTGGGCCTAGGGCTACCAAATTTGGTATGTAGTGACATCTTAGAAACCTCTACTATATTTGTTCAAATAATGCCTCTTTGACCCTGCCCTGGGGGTCACAAAATTGAATAAACGCTTATAAAGCGCCTATTTTGTGAAATCTTTAAAAATCTTCTTGTCAAAAAACATTCAGACAATGGCTACCCAATTTGGTATGCAGTAACATCTTATAGTCCTCTACCAAGTTTGTTCAAATTATGCCCTTTGGGTCAAATTTGACCCTGATCTGCGGGTCACAAAATTGAACATTATATACGCTTTTATCTTGCTTATTTTTGAAAACTTAAAAAATATTCTTGTCATTAACTCTAGGACCTAGGGCTTGCATATTTTGAATGTACATGGTGTGAGATATAGTAGTTCTCTACAAAGTTTGCTCAAATTATGCCCCTGGGGTTATATTTGACCAAGCCCAGGGGGTCACAATAGTGTACATGTGCTTAAATAGGGCCTATAATTATTTAAGTATTTGCACATGCAGATAATATTTGTTTCAGCCTTTTTTCAGCAGTGGAGCGATACAAGGCCATCATGGCCCTCTTGTTTTTGTTTTGGGCGTGAAAACCCAGAGAAATACATGTACATTATACATCATCATCAAATTTATTGAACTCTGCAAACACTAAGTTCTACGTTAATATACTCGTGTTTTTTTCAGCAAAACAAATACAATGTTTAATTGCTTTAATATATAGGCAATGATGTAATAACAACATATTATATAACACGATGTCATAATAACATGTACTTTAAAATAGAACAGTAATGTATTTCCGATTTCCGGCTTATCAAGCATTGTGAATGTATGTATAACGCTCAGATAGTAACGTGAGTAACACGAGTTATCCGCATTAAAGCCTGAAACAGAAAGTATAGCATAATTTAGTCCAAATAATTAGACGTAATCTACCGATTACATTTAACTAGAGCTGCAACGATTCGATCCGATTCATCGAAAATCGATTCGAAATGCTGCGATTCGATTATGATACCAAACCTACCAAATTCGATTCGATTCTTTAACATAAATACATATAATATATATATATAAATATATATATATATATATATATATATATACATAGATACGTAAAGCACGCTGTATTCCGACTATTGATACGGGAAGGTGAAGGTTTTATCTTTACCTGTAATTACGACGCGCACGATTGGTTGCTTATTACTTTAGTCATCCAATCAATAAGCGCGTTACGGTCTACTTATGGAAATGCGTCAAAATGGCTGAACAAGTTGTTGCCGACAAATTGAAATTATCAGATGCGCCTAAGAAGCTAAAATCAAAAGTGTGGCAGTATTTTGGGTTTCGGGATGGTAGCCCTACCGATAAAGCAAAGTGCAAACTGTGCTTCACGGATGTGGCGTACGCTGAGTCCGGCTCAACCACTTATCTAATGCAACATGTCAAACGCAAACATAACGTTGATTTAGCAAGACTAAGAGGTCGCACAAGTGCAACTACTGAAGTTGCGAGCCAGAAAAGTAATTCTATTTCTGTTTGAATTTTGTTAAGTTTATTAGAGAATGTGATTTGTCCTACAGGTAAAAGGTGATGCTGTCATGGCACAATGGTAGACATGCTTGTAGCGGTTTTGGGTAAAAGTATAATAGTGATAGTACTACCATTCCACTGATTCCAGATACGTTCTTATGATTATTTTTTACTTTTTATATTATTGTGTTATCAACACAATCTTCTAGTGAGAAGTTTTTTTATTAAAATTCCTAATTTGCTATTATTTTTTATGTGTTTTATTGAAATCACATTTGAACAGAAATGTTAATTTTGAGGCATAAGAGTGAATATATGATAAAACTAGGTTTTAAGATCAATCGAATCGAAAAAATCGGTATCGGAATTTCTGAAATCGAAATCGAATCAAGCTGTTGGTGAATCGTTGCAGCTCTTCATTTAACCTTTAAATGAAAGTGTTACTCAAACACTTTTCTGTGTCTTAAGGCGCGAATATTTTGCTAAACACTGTTAACAAAAGGGCTACATGTTATAATTTTTAATGAAATGCAAAAAAAAATATTAACATAATTAATAACGTCAATAAACACACACGGTAAGATCAAAGTTTAAATGGAAAACATATTTCTCGTAAATTACCAAATTATTAGTTTTGTCTAAATCTAATACCGTGTATAGAGAAACAAGGTATTTATAACCGACCAATGACGAAACACTATGCAACTTTCAATTTACACAGTGCTACGCTACATGTATATGGCAACAATATGGAATTTGAACAGTGGTAGTGTATTCGGGCCTGCGATATAATTGATTGTAAGTTTTAATAAACATTCTGCTAATGCAATTAGTTAAATCAAGTTTACATGTTATGTTCAATAATTATTGCATGATCATTCTGCGCTGTTATATATTAATTTGGAGTCGTTAAAGCTTCCGACATTACTTTATCAAGTTCATGTCGGAACGGGAGTATTTTAGCTAATATGCCCATTGTATACAACAACAACAAAAGCTTTATTATTGCAATGTACAATGTAAATGTATACATATATGTTAATGCAATGTAGTGTAACCCTCAATGTAAATCGCTTAAAAAGGTGAACCACGGCGGTTCGCGGTGATTTGCGGTGATTCGCGCTGATTGAGTAACAGCGAGATACATCGCGCGACGGTCACCACGGAGTCGCCCAGACATCACCCAAATTTTCTTGTCGCTCGGAATCACCGCGATTTGTCACGTTGCATCGATTGCGGTGATGTGAGAATGGCGGCAAAAATCACGGGTCGCGTGTAACTGAAGAATTTAGTAAAGTTTAACTTATATTTATTGCAATGTGCAGCCTGTGTATAAGTATTTGACAACTATAAGTAATTGATTTTGGAACATATAACATCAAATCATTATGTTTTCTTATGCAAATGTAACACACTGTAATTTTAAAAAATGGGATTCATTCAATATAAAATGTAATTATGTAGTCAACTTGTACAAAATATACTCTTATATATTCTCCGTACAATATCATTCTTTTACAAAACTATCTGTTTTATATTATCAAAAATAAAATGATAATGACATTATGCGATATTACACTGATATAAGCACATTTCCGTGTTATTTCATGCGTTCCGACGATACATAAAGCAAAACATTGCTTATATATGATGATGACAACTTCAAATTTGACAATATCGATCATTTGTATAAGCATTTTTTCATTTGTAGTTTTTAGTTACATCCTTTGTAATTGGATAGATGGTTATATGTCGGAACAATGAAAATTTACGTTTTCGAAAAAACAACAACAATGGGAGAGTACTCTTAAGAACTAGTAACGCGTTAGTGTTCTTAATGACAAATAGGCTCGAAATTCACGAAAAGAGTGATTCGAATTGGGTGTAATCGTTCTTTTGGCAAGTATTAGGCTTTTCGGTATTTAGTCATCTTTTGTTTGGCCTGTCACAAGGACCGGCAATATTAGAAACTTCACCGGACCGTAAAGAATTTTGCCGGACAAGACCGGCGGTCCGGCCTTTTCAGGAAGCCTGCCGTCGGGCCAGTAGAAATTCCGTGTATCAATATTGTTTCATTTTTAAGTGTGATAAAAGTCATTATTTTGTGAGTACTTCGCGAAGATTTCCGACAGAACTTCGTTCAACTTCGCCTAAAATACGAGATTTAAACGCGTTCCGATTGGTCCATACATTCAACGGTCATTTTCGAGTCGTAACACAGGCCACATGGTGAACAATTTAGACTGGTTATTTACTATTGGCACACGTCATGCTGATGTGTTTTCTGCTGAAGTAAACTTATCGACGTACGCGGCTTGCATTTCCGGAATAAACATCATTTTACTTTGTAACCTTGTTTGTGTGTTTATTTCCAAAGTTGTAAGTCCCTACGCGCATAAGGCTGCATAATGCTTAAATACGTAGCTGGAGCGAAGCCTGGCAAGAAACTGCCCACTTCTGACCGTAAGTCAACAAATGACTATAAAAAATCACGGAAACGTGAATTTCAAGAAAAGTGGTAAAAAATCAGTGATGAAGGAGAAGCTACTTCTGTATGACAGAGTTTAATAAGCTACGCTTTAAAACACAGCATAATAAAAGTCAACATGTATGATAAAAGTATGCCATCTATGCCTTCACTTGTCAAGTAAACTTCTGGAAAATAACTATCAGGTTGCTTGTTTTACAGGATATGGTTTCTGACTAAGAGGATCTCCAGGATTGCAGTGATGATTAGATGAACGAAGAAGTTGTTTATCACATGTTAAATACTTATAATTAATAAAGGACATAAGTACATTGACTTGTTATATTGTGTTGCAATTGTTTTTGCAATAGGCTTTACAGTTAACATACCCTGGATACAATTTTACTTTTAATAGATTAACTGCTATTGAAAGATGAAGCCCTTTATCAGGGTGTATATTTTAACAAATTTTCTTTGGGCTAGTAATTTTGCTGCTGGGCTACTTGTCTTTACCATTCCAGAAGCCTGAATGGCTAGTGGATAAAATGAACTATCATGAAGACTGAAATAATATTATTAGGTTAACTGCTATTTTATTATTTGAGAACTTTGTCAAATATTGAAGTTAATTAATTAGTTTCATTTAATTCTTAGAATTTTACATTATGACAATTACTTATTTATTCATGTTATATGGGATAATTAATTTAATAAAATATTATGGTTTAATTGATAAGAAAACCTTAATTAAAGAAAGGAAATTTAATCTGGTTGGAAGCGTGCTATTAATGGGTATTACAATCAAGCATTCACACACCTGACAAGGCTTTATCAAAGTGTCAACACGGATAAACAAAGACTTCAGTTACACACATTGACAAATAATTATGTTGGGCTGGGCAATTCTAAGACCTGGTATTGTATTAAAAAATTCCATTGTTGTTCACCTGATATTTTGATTATTATTTTTATTTAACTGCCTATAAACAAAAGTGTTTCATTAAAAAAAATATTATTTTTATTCTTATTATCCATTAAGTTGTTGGATTTTCTCTCATTGAAGGATTAGTGATAGAAGTTGTGTTTTGTAATGTTGTGTATTGAAACATATTTTAGTCTGCAATTATCAGTATTCATTTCAAAGCCAGTATCAAATTCACACCATTTTATGTTACAATTTTTTTAAATGCTACTTATACACGAATACTTCATGATTTATTAAATCTACTATAATACCGCTAGTATGCTCCTCTTAAAAATGTTTTGAAATGTAATGTACTTTTTACAAAAATTGTACTCAATTCAAGTCCACTTCAATCACACAGTATGTTAACTCATTCCATACTACAGCCTTATCTCTAGCAACCCCAATCAGTAATAGCCTTATCTACCATTAGATAATCAGTACCCTCATCAGCTCTAAATGCCTGACAGATTATCTGTTTATTGATACCTTTATGGGTGTGAAAAAGGTTGTTTTTTAGGTGTTGTTACTTTGTTGACTGATTATGTGACAAATATTTTATTATTATATTTCCCATTTAAAAATAAATATAGTAATTTTATAAAAATTTCGAAATCTTGCATAACTTATCAAATAAAACAATTAGATTATTTCCAAATAATGTATCCAATACCATTATTATTTATTTATACACTTTTTACAAATATAAACTGTTTTAATGAATAAAATCAATCTTAAATAAAACATAAACACATAATAAATTATTTAATGACATAAAAACAATAATAAGATATTGTTAATAATAAGATATTGTTAATAACAAAATCAAACATCAATACATAAAAAGCACAGTTATGTTTCAATTGCAAGTAATTTTATGAAAAAAAGAAAGAAATTCTGAGAACATCTTAATATGCTTTTATTAGAACTTCATAAAAATAAAAAAGAATACAAATAACTATCCTTAGAAAACAGATATTTGTAATTACTAAATCCTAAACAAACAGCAAAAGATTAAATAAAATTGTCCAGGGAGCAGGGCTGAATTGTCTCCTCGGGGTGAATTGTCTTGGGGGTGAATTGTCTCGCTGCCGGGGGGAAGATCAAGGGCAATAGTTTCACAAGTGAAGAAGCTGGCCTTGTCTTTGGTTTTATTTTCAATACATGTTGCCTTTGCGCTATGTTATGACACTGACACAAATAGGCGTTCTTGTGTCACTTTCTGTTTTGATGAAATGGATTTGACTGTTTGCTGCCTTTCGGAACTTGAAATTTGGGCAAAAATATATCCCCTGCCCCCTTAACCCTTTGCATGCTGGGAAATTTGTCGTCTGCTAAAATGTTGTCTGCTGAATTTCTAAAATTAGCATTTTCTTTGATTTTTTTCAAAGAATACTATCAGAATAGCAAACAGTTTGGATCCTGATGAGACGCCACGTTTTGCATAGGCCTTTAAAATTCGGTTCCCGCACTGAAAGGGTTAATGAATGTTATCCACTTTTATAATTGATTTTTTTGTTGTTGGTATTGAATATATTTACTACAACAAAAATTTTGTTGGTCAAATGTTGAAAAAAATCCATTAATTGAACAATGATGAAATTATTCACATACTTAAGTGCAATTCAGTGTCGTTACAGTACTGTAGATTTCGTCTGTGTGGTTAATCAAGTGTATCTACTGTAGATTATTTTTAATTTATTGAACATCATTTTTTCACACCTGAGGATGTTTATGTCTGCTGCATCTTTTAGGCTTGAAGCCACAGGTTGTGAACAAATGTGTGCATATATTTTATTTCTTAGTTCCTTCCTCACCTGAATAATTACATGATAGTGAGTGATGATGAATATGTATTATCATGCTTATGACAATGTGTTGACCTGGAGCTCCTGCAGTTAAGACTCAAAATGTGGAAAGAATTTTCAATATTAAGAGCTTAATTCTATGCATTAATCGGCTGACTCACTGAAAAACATATTTTAAAGTTGACATGGTCATGTGCCATGTGGATCAACCAGAGTACCTAATTTAAGCTCCACCTATATTGTATTGTCACCACCGAAACAATTTACATGGACCCTGGTCCCAGAATGGAAATCGAATACTGGTTGCTGGTGTGACTGCACCAAATTGGCCTTTATTATCAGGCGATCAATTACTTGTAAATGAAAATCTACGGTGGAAACTTTTTCGCATTATAATTATTATTAATATTTATTATTGTTACAGTTACATGTAAGTTGTGTCAATACCATCAGTGAATTCGTAGAAATATGGGATATTACGTAACCAAATGCATTGATGGTGTGTACATCACAATTTCAGCAAGAAAAGATTTTTCAGATACCAAATAGACAATTTTATGTGTTAAGTTTCTTTTTGATAAATTAATGCAGTTATTTTTTACTAACAATATAATATCACCACTATTGAATGCCCATAATCTATGAGCTGTTAGTTTGTTAGTTTCCATTTTTATTTAATGTCATTTATTAATATAAAAAATCCAAATAGTGCCTTATGCCCTCTTAAATACATGCATCCAGTCTTATCTGATTTTGTCACCTTAGACCCCTAGAGAGCACAGTCACCCACGGTTTATTAGATTACAATCAGTAACACAGTAACTGATAAGCTGAAGGACACACTCCACACATTGAATATCTTATTATCTCCAGGTCAAACAATCTTGAGATTTGAGTTTTTTTTATTAATTTTAAATGAATACGAAATAAGTTGTTTTTTTTATTGAGGAAAACAAGTATTATAATAATTGTTTTAAACAATGTGCTGGCATGGTAAATCTATCAGTTGTGTTTGATTTAATTATTGAGAACAATGGGCTAATGAATCTGCAGATTAATTTCACAAAGACAATATTATCAGTTTTAAATACATAGTTTTATTTGTTTGTAATACTACTGGCAATCTTCTTAGTTTTTTACTACAAATCCTTACTTTTTGTTTATCCCTTAACCCCTTAGATACGTATTTTGACGCATTCGTAGTCACTTAGAAAGTTATATTTAATTCAAGAACTTTCTTACTAGATCCAAGTTTTAAAGGCTTCATTTCCAACCCTTAGATACTGATGAGCAGCAAACAGCATAAAACCTGAACAGCCTGCGTTTTATTCACAGGCTGTTCTGAAGTTATGCTGTTTGCACAAAGCCACTTCCACTTTGCTTTTGTGTGGGAAAGGGTTAAACACGTGTTATATTTTTATGCTTCCCGAAATAAAATGTTGGCGGAGCATATAGTGGCCAGTTTGTCCTTCCTTCCTTCCTTACTTCTTTCCGTCACACTTTTGTTACGGTTTCTCATAGCGCCTTCAACACTTTACCGATCTCTTTCATATTTGGCATGTAGGTACCTTGCATGGACCTCTACCTTTTGATGAGGTTTGAGGTCACTGGGTTCAAGGTCAAGGTCACCGAGGCTAATAATAGATTTTCTGTCACGCTTTTGTTACAGATTCTCATAGGGCCTTCACTACTTTACGGATCTCTTTCATATTTGGCATGTCTAAGGTACCTTGCATGGACCTCTACCTTTTGATGAGGTTTGAGGTCACTGGGTTCAAGGTCAAGGTCACAGAGGCCTAATAATAGATTTTCTGTCACGCTTTTGTTACAGTTTCTTATCATAAGGGCCTTCACTACTTTACTGATCTCTTTCATATTTGGCATGTAGGTACCTTGCATGGACCTCTACCTTTTGATGAGGTTTGAGGTCACTGGGTTCAAGGTCAAGGTCACCGAGGCTAATAATAGATTTTCCGTCACGCTTTTGTTACAGTTTCTCATAGGGCCATCCGCCTTCACTACTTTACTGATCTCTTTCATATTTGGCATGTAGGTACCTTGCATGGACCTCTACCTTTTGATGAGTTTTTAGGTCACTGGGTTAAAGGTCAAGGTCACCGAGGCTAATTATATATTTTTCCATCACACTTTTGTTACAGTTTTTCAAAGCGCCTTTAATATTTTACTGATCTCTTACATATTTGGCATGTAGGTACCTTACATATATAGACCTCTACCTTTTGATGACGCTTGATGTCATTTGGGGTCAAGGTCACCGAGGCTAATAATAGATTTTTCTTAGGTGGTTATTAACACATAGATTGACAAAGGGCATCATCGGGAGCATCCATCGTTTTCAACGATACTTGTTGTTAGGAGTTTCAGACTAAGGAGTTATAATGCTAGGGTTAAAAATGATTGAAAAAGTACCAAACAAATATTTGTGCAAATGGGGTGTCACTGGGCCAATTGTTGTACTTCTCATTTGACACTTTACAGTAAAACTTGTTGTTCAATGTCATAAGTTGGCAGTCATTTAGTCCAGCCCAAAATGGGACCTTTTACACAATTCAATATTCAGTCTCATAATTTAAGATTCAATGTGACAGACTTTCAATTGATTTAAGGGCTTCTAAATGCTCACACCTCACATCAAAGATGATAAACAGTCTCTGGAAAAACCACAATGGGATTTCAATCAGGCAACAATCATTTTAATTTGTTCCCAGCATTTCATAAGCACTTTTTATATTGATCATTAAATTGTTCATCATAATCCATAAATAAACATTTAAAATGTATTTACAATTTCTTTTGAACATTCTCTCCAAATGCTTTGTGACACTATTTCCAATATTCTATCAGAAATTGTGTTTTTGTTTTGTCTCTTTTTAATTCACCCTAGGGTGTGATGAAGATACAAAAAAGTATGCCAAGGGAAGCTCTGATTTTCTCATTAATTATTTCAAGATAAAAGAGTTGTACATTTCATGCAAATTAAATATGCTTCAAAACATTAAGGGTATTGCACGTGCTTGATAATAGTTTCTTTGTGTCTCACATCACTGAAGCACAAGCTGCTATCTACTGTTGTGCAAATGTCAAATTTTAAATCTAACTTTCATTTTTACCTGAAGTATTTTGTACAAATACCATTTCATAATTATTTGATGAGTTGATAAAACTTTTTACCTGAGAAATGGGGTTATATTTTCAATAAGTTGCCAGTAGCAGACATGGGGTAATCATAATTGTTAATCTGTTATCATCATGATTATTAATTGAATACTTTTTTCATTAATCATGGATTGATCATTAATTATAGCTTTTGTATTACTTAAATAATAATTTTATAGATTACCTCTACAAGAGGTCATTACTCATTATTATTTTATGATTATTTTTGACCAAAAAGCAGATTCAATTTCAATTCATGAAGACAAATGACACATTAACAACATCAGATACTTGCCAACTTATCATGTAGTTAATTACTCAAGTGGTGTAGCTCTCGGTCCGAGGGGTATTTCAAGGGATTAAGTCTGAACAATAGTTCTTATTTGGAACTTGCCTACAACTGGTTTTTCCGCTAATTTACATGAGGTACAAATAAAATTGACCTAGATCCACGGGAATGCGTATTGTTATTCCCCCTACAGGTGAAAATGGAGGGGACTTATGGTTTTTGCTCTGTCTGTCAGTCAGTCACACTTTTCTGGATCCTGTGATAACTTTAAAAGTTCTTCATATTTTTTTCATGAAACTTGAAAATATGGATAGATGGCAATATGGAGATTATGCACGTCATTTCATTTTGTTCCTACGTCAAGAATTCTGGTTGCTATGGAAACAAATAGATTAGAAATATTGCTGAAAATAGTGGATCCTGCGATAGTTTTAAAAGTTCTACATATTTTTTCATGAAACTTGAAACATGGATAGAAGGCAACATGGAGATTATGCATGTCAATTCATTGTGTTCCAATGTCAATAATTCTGATTGGTATGGCAACAAATAGACTAGAAATATTGCTGAAAATGGTGGAGTTTCATCGGTATTGGACTCATATTGCTTGGAAATAGTCTTGTTCAAACTAAGTAAGTACGGTACCAGAATATTCATGTGACACTAGGGTCATAATGGTAGAAAGTTTATTGTACCTAACGATTAGTGGAGTTCCGAATACAGTCTATTGCATTGATGATCTGCATTTATGCAAAAAATAAGTGTTGGAGCTTAATTCGGTGTGGGAACAGTTAAGTAATCAGTCAAATAATTGATTTCATGAGAATTTTAGTGAACCATGTTAACCCATGTATACAAGTTACATTTTGAAAAAGCAATTCATGCAACTTCTGCACCAGTGGAGAGACTCTGGCATTTTCTTTCCTTTCTCATAGAAGTTGAATGAGTGACCGCACTTTTCAAATGCCCATGAACATTAAATGCAATAATCGTGCAGTACCATGCAACCTTTTTTTTGTGCAAATTAATAGGATAAGAATTAAGGGTGTCACGGTACTCTGTGGGACGGTATATCGTAATAGTCTCCTCTCAGTACGGTGCATGATACGCCTTCGAGTGCGTATGGTACGGTACAGCATTTTTCATATGCGCCAACGCGCCAAGTAAACTTTTAATGTTTGGATGTTGTAACAATACGCGGCAAGAAAGATTCCATTGGCGCAATCAATAAAATATGTGGCACAGTAATTGGATCAATGTTAACGGAAATTCTCCCAATATCATCTCATATCACATTTTTAAATGACAAATTTTGTAATCATGAATATGAATTTAAAATAAAATTACATTTTTTACAAATTAAAGAAATTAATGTATGTAGAGGTCTTTAAATAAAATTGAAAAAATGGTTTAAAATGGTTTGTATGTTGTTTCCATCTGACAATACGTATCCCGGTACGTATTGTATCGTACACACTGTACCGCGATACGTATAGTAATGAAGGGGAGCGTATCGTGACACCCTTAATAAGAATAGGATTTTTTTTTATAGATGAACAGTGGTTGATAAAGGGTCTAGAAGCCCAAATATTATTAAATGCATGAATTAATACATTTGTAATCAATTTGATCACTTTGGTTGAGATTACCAATTAATAATATATCAATGAAAAAAAAACATTAATCATGTTAAAAAATAAGTTAAAATCATTAATTTCATTGATTTTTTTTCGAGTAATTGACCACATGTCTGCCCAGTTGCAACTGAGAGTAACATTCTTTTGTGACATAGACATTTTGCTTCACTTCATTATAAGAGCCATCACACTGCAGTTTATAAATTAACTGATAAGATAAGCTATTGGGGGACATCACTGACCGCAGTAGACAGATTATCTCCAGAGCCAATTAAATATGCAGGTTTTGTTGTTTGCTATAATTAGCACATGCTTAACAGTTACATGTATATGTTTCAATTGTACTTTCTCGTGGAAGCTGTCTAAGCCAGCTTTTCACCTAACCTGACCTTAGTCAGTCAGACTGTCCAATAAAATTTCCTGCGGCTAGACACAAATAAAGACACTTCATTTATTCCATTGGCTGATTTGAGCGATATATATATATATGGTATGTCAATAAAAGATTCTTATTGTGTTTTCAACAATATCATGAAAATATTATTTTTGATTATTTCACCATATTGACGTTGCCAAATGTGTGGGGAATGCTTGCAAAAAAATAATGATGTTATAATATATTATACATTTTGGGAAGTAATTTAAGTATTTCTTTGCATCAATAGAAAATAACATAAAATAATGACCACTTAAACATTAAAATTATTGTAATCCGAACAAGATGTAGCCCCCCCTCCCTAGCAATTGCTGTGAGGGGTAACAAACACCTGGACATTAAACCCGGGGGGTGGGGTGTTCCGCTGAGACTTGCGAAATGTGACCCATTTTTATACTGGAACTCTGATAAAGTAGACCCATTTTGATACAAGATTTTTTTTTAAAGCATACCCATTTGTATACGATACCATTGAGAATGTGGACCCATTTCAATACAAGAAGTTTTATAAACTGGACCCATTTAAATACTAGAATTTGATAAAGTGGACACATTTCATACTTGAATTTTAATTTATGTCATATCAATACAGTTTTCTTATTGAATTTGCTATTATATCTTTAACGCTACTGAAATTTACTTTTTGACCCATTTATATGGTGTGCCGTAAAAATGCCAGAGGTAAAAATGCCATAGGTAAAAATGCCAGAGGTAAAAATGCCAGCGGTCAAAATGCCAGAGGTAAAGTGGTAAAAATGCCATAGGTAAAAATGCAAGACGTTATATAGTAAAACAGATTTTTGAGCAATATTTTTTAAGGATATTGAGTATTGTACTGAAACATTTTTTTTTTAATTGAACATGTTGTTAATAATTGGGAATTTGTGTTTCTTTGATGAATCGGTCATTAAAGAAAACTTGTTAAATTCATTGTAAAAGGATATTGAGTATTGTACGGATACATTTTTTTAATTAAACATGTTGTTTGAGAATAATGTGTCAGTAATACATGTTATTTTATATTGTATTCTAAAGATTCACATGCTTTTTTTAAATGTGTCTTATTCATATTGTTTCTGTGTCTTAAATGTGTTTTATTTATATGTGACTACATGCTTATTTTTTTAAGAAATGAAAGATTCATATGTGTCATATTTGTATTTTATCCATGTCTTAAATGTGTCTTATTTAAGACTACATGCTATACCGCCAGTGCGATGCAATAGATCTTATTTCTTAATCTCCACTTTACACTTAGCGCTGTCTTTAATAAGGCTACCGCTATTTCAAGGACAGATTACTGAAAACTAAATAAAAAGTACAACTGTGATGTTGATCCATGTTGATGTTGATTCTAGCTAGATCATATTTAAGTAAATTATATTAGTTCGGAATTATACAATTGCGTATGCTATGCTTAGAATATATAGACATTTATTAACATTTATTAACTGTACTGATATCCACATCAAATAATGATTTTACCTGTATTATTTGCCATTGAACACTTATTTAAAATAATAATGGTAAATAAAACGGACGCTTGCAATAATTGTCATTAACTTTTTCAAACGGTATAAATATAAGACAATGGTAGAGCGTTTACTATTTATTGAAGTTTTTTTAAGGTACACAACAATTTAGCAATAAATGAAATCAGTTATTTTGGCAGTAAATCCAATTTTTCCAGTACAGTAGCCAGGTGCCTGTGTATTGAGCTAATAAGATAGTGATCAACACAGCAGGTTGCTAATACACAGTGTAGACTTCCCCTGACTTTGATTCGAGCACAATAAATCCCAATATTATAAAATTAACAGAACAGAACAGCGAGTTTATTTGCGACATAAGCATATACAGCTAAACATCAAACTACCATAATAATAAATACACAATACACATGCATCAAAATAACACCAAAAATATGTTTATGCATTTTGTACAAATATTTGACTTGTGAGAATGTATGATGTAAGAGAAAGCTCTTTCTGTTTTAACAAAGTTAAGTGAATTTTTAAAATCCGCAATTGATAAAGAAAAAAAATACAGTTAGATGTTATGTACAAAATTTTAGTTGTGGGGGGAAAATTTACTCTCTAAAAAATCTTTATATTATCTGCTCTAAGTTTAAATGCTGTAATTAGCAAGACGTATCAATACATGCCTCATTTAATAATCAATCTATAATATATAATGCATTTATATATAAGCAAATTTCTGATTTCAATAGTTTTATGGTTTCCCATATTTATGCCCCCTTCAAAGAAGAGGGGGTAGATTTTTTGTACATGTCGGTCAGTCCGTCCGTCCACCGAATGGTGATGTATATCATTTGATGTATATCAAAGTTATAATGGCAGACACAGTATTGTGCCAGATAAGAGATAAGCCCTTCCCAATTAAATCAACTTTTTATAATAATTTAAACATTTATAATTTTACTTCATTCTCATTCACAATCTTACTTTGTGTAAATTAGTATAAATAATGGTTTGTTTATTTTGTGTAGTTAAAATCATCGAAGAATGTGCTTAATTAAAAAAGTGCTTCAGTTTTATAAGTTAAGGAAAGTTTTAATAAATTGATCATTTAATATATGATTTAATTTATAAATTTAGTTTTGAAACAAGAGTCATTTAATAATTAAGATAAGTCAATTTAATTAATAATTTAATTTTAATCCATTGATCAAGGAATATTAAATCAAATTTAATTTAAAACAGGTGCTTGTTGATCAATTTATAATATAGGAAGATAATTTAATAAGGTGTCTTAGCTCAGGTAATATTAAATACCACACAATACCTGGAAATAAGACAGCATTTTGTCTTATTACCAGTTATTGTGTGGTGTAAATGGTGGATTGGTTGTTTATTGTCTTTCTGTGTTCATTTGCTGAAATATGACAATGAATTTATAAAAATGAAGCTCATTCTATTACAAGAAAAGGAATTTTGTATAATGGAAGAGTTTTTAAGTTACAATATTCATGTAACATACATAAATCCTATTTTAAAGGTAACTGGCCGTCAACTGCAGTAGTCTGTTATATCTTATGGAGAAATTGCCATTATTACATTATGCAGTAACAAGTCAACTAAACAGCCTAAATGTTGTTGGGTTAAAATGGTTAAAATGCTGATAGAAAGAAAAATAATTCACATATGAAACATTATAAATTGCATGCTTATGTGCCTTCTTTATAAATTCCATGAGGCCTTTATATTTTATGCCCCCGGTAGGGTGGCATATAGCTGTTGAACTGTCAGTATGTCAGTCTGTCCGTCCGTCCGAAAAAAAATTAACGTTGGCCATAACTTTTGCAATATTGAAGATAGCAAATTGATATTTGGCATGCATGTGTATCTCATGAATCCGCACATTTTGAGTGGTGGAAGTTCAAGGTCAAGGTCATTCTTCAAGGTCAAAGGTCAAATTGCGGCGCAGTAGGGGGCATTGTGTTTCTGATGAACACATCTCTTGTTTTATCTAAATTTAGAATAGCATATAATACATTTCATATTATTTGGTGTTCATCTGATATGCTCATTTGTATTTTCAGTTTGGCCATGCCCAGGAGGGAGTGACTGAGTTATGGGGTGCAGAAGAAGCACAAGCCATCTCGACATGATGAATCATCCCCAACAGCGCTTGAGGATGGTTTCCTGCTCGATGAGGATGAATCCATAACTGAGAACTGAGGATGATACTTCTCTCAACACTGCATTGTATGAAGACAAAGCAACTCAGTGTGGTTAGTCATCGTCAACAACAGAACCAGACTCAGCTGCCGTTGGAGTCTGCCAAGTTGAGATCACTGTGCCTATCAGGGTTGAGTGTTACATACTGAACGAAGTGATCCAAAGCAATTTATTGTCAATACGCACGCTAGAGACCTGGACATTCGCTTTTTACATTCAGATCAAAGCATGGCAAAACATATTTAAGGATGAAAGTATGTGTTAATGAAGCAGGACACACTACTGAATATGTTCATGGTTAGGAAGTTGCCCAGAACCATTTTTTGTGGGAACAAATTTCTAGTGATTATCTTTTTGCCCTTTAGCTCACCTGAGCACAATGTGCTAATGGTGAGCTTTTTTGATCGCCTTGTGGCAGTCGTGGAGTGCGTGTTGTGTGGCGTCAACATTTGCCTTGTAAACAATCTTGAGGCCACATTAATTGTCCAAACTTCATGAAATTTGGTCAGAACATTTTTCCAAATGAAATCTTGGACAAGTTAAAAAATTGTTCCGGTTTATTGTCCGTCATCATGAAACTTGGTCAGAGGATTTGTCAAAATGATATCTTGGGCAAGTTCAAAAATGGTTCCGGTTGGTTCAAAAACATGGGCGCCAGGGGGTGGGGCATTTTTCCTTATATGTCTATATATAGCTATAGAAAAACCTGGTATCCGGACAATCGCTCCTACAGACAATCGCTCCTACGCTAAATTTGACAGGGCGGACGGTCGCTCCTACGATGTTTTGACAGGGCGGACAGTTGCTCCTACGATGTTTTGACAGGGCGGACAGTCGCTCCTACGATGTTTTGATAGGGCGGACAGTCGCCTACATTATTTTGCCAACCCGGACAATCGCTCCTACATTATTTTGTCAACCCGGACAGTCGCTCCTACAATACATTATTTGGACTCCACTGCAAAATGTAGTGTACGCCGATCAAAGGCTAACACCTATGATTAACCGACAATTAAAATTGCCAACTTGTGTCGAAAAATGCGAAATAAGCCAGATATTTAAATTTGAAATCGAAAATGTCTGTACATTTGAATTTGCCAGCATGTTGCATTTCATGAATTTTGTATTCAATGTATAATTGTTCTTGTCTATTTTGTGTTATTGTAACATATACATATAACATTTTATCAATATATTACAATTCAACACATACAAAAATTGTTCAGTATCACTTTAACACACTATTTTAATAATCATAGAAATGCCGATTAAGAAATTGTTCAGTGTCATATCAATCAATGGGTCAAATGTGAAAACAATGACCTAGCCAATTGTTTACTAACCTTAATTCACTTTAAAGGGATCTTTTGACGGTTTGGTAAATTGACAAAATTGAGAAAAATTGTTTCAGATTCGCAAATTTTCGGTTTAGTTATGATATTTGTGAGGAAACAGTATTACTGAACATTTGCCATGGTCTAATATAGCCATTATATGCATCTTTTGACGATTTAAAAACCTAAAAATTATAAAGCGTTGCAACGCGAAGCGATTGAATAATTTGGAAAGTTCTAGTGATGTCGTTTAAATTTGTGAAACTACGGTGATATAAGGTATAAAATACGCATCTTATGTATCCTTGGCAGGATAGCTCAGTTGGCTAATGCGTTTTTTACTTCGAGTCCTGCTGCGGGCTACTTTTGTTTTCCTTTTTTAAATTTTATTTTTTATTTTTTACTGGAGCTTTTAAAATTTTATGTTTACATTTATCAATATAAAGCATTTAATAGCAAACTTCAAAACATGCCAAAATCTGTGAAAAGGCCCCTTTAATGTGACGCCATTCTGTAATCTTTATGCACGGTTCGCACATCATAGGTGTCAAAGTGGTCATTATCGATTGATACTACCATTGTTGTTATAGCAATTATTGATTTAATGCGGTTTTTATGTTTATTCCATTCGCAAAATGGCACTTATTCCAATAAATGTAATATAGGAACGAATGTCCCTGATAGGAATAATGTAGGAACCATTGTCCAAAGTGCCCTTATAACTACCTTATATTTACAGAATCGACAAACTGTAACATAGTTTGTCAGTAAGTAAATTAATTAATTAAAATCAAATTGATCGCCTCATGTTAAATTGGCTTTCTGTTAACAGGTTGGCAATTTTAATTGTTGGTTAAATATAGGTGTAAGCCTTTGATCAGCGAATAATATGTTTTGCCGTGGAGTCAAAAATAATGTAGGAGCGATTGTCCGGGTTGACAAAATAATGTAGGAGTGATTGTCCGGGTTGGCAAAATAATGTAGGACCGACTGTCCGCCCTGTCAAAACATCGTAGGAGCGACTTTTCGCCCTGTCAAAACATCGTAGGAGCGACTATCCGCCCTGTCAAAACATCGTAGGAGCGACTGTCCGCCTTGTCAAATTAAGCGTAGGAGCGATTGTCCGTAGGAGCGATTGTCCGGGATTCGAAAAACCTTTTTAACACTCTATAGAGTGTCCCAATGATATCATGAAAAACATGGCCACCAAGGGGCGGGGCTTTTTCCTTACATGACTATTGGTAAAAACATGTTTACACTCTCAGTCGCATTTATAGTCCAATCTCCATGATGAAAAATTCTTATGTGATTATGAATTTTCTTCAGCAACATTAATACCCTGCCCCATACGATAATGGCTCTTATGCTTACATGTTTGTTGCCTGCATCACTGCAGAATATTAGCTGTTTTCTCCCGATATGTTATTAATTTTGTAATATCAACAACTTGCTTAATACGTGTAATAAATTGCTTATTTTTTATGCCAGTTGTATTGATATGTGTTTATGAATGATGAAGTTTTGATGAAATATCATTAAATTGTAAAAACTATGTTCATGCATTCTTTTATTGCACAGACTAAAATTGTTACTACAGTCTCAGGTTTACTTAGAGACTGTATCACATAAATGGTTGCATAAGCTCCTCTGTAGAAGCCGGAACACATTTCATTTAGTTATCATTATGTACATAAGGGGACATACTTTTAAAGTTTTGATTGTGCTTTTTAACAACACATGGAATCCATATGTTCTTTTCATTAACTTTTTGCATTCGTGGCACTCATACACAACGGACTGATTAATGTCCTCAACAAATTCACTATCACAATGTTCATCCTCGTCATCCCATGACACAAAATCCGCCTAAGACATGTTGAAGAAAAACAGAAAAGTCACTTAATAACTTGATCGATATGCTAAATATCGGAGAATGGCACAGTATACGGGTCTGAAGATTTCTATGCATATACTCTAGGTTGTAATGTTATTTATTATTGGTAAAATTGTGCATTGAATTGAGCGGTAATTTAAGAGAGCAAAGAACACAAACAGCAGATTAGAGCAGACCAAGAACAGATTCTCTCCATAAGAAGAAAAACTTGTTCAGAGCTTTATTCAAATTATACTACAGGTAAATGGCATTCGGATTATTCAAATTTGAAAAATGCAATTAAAATGAAAAACAAAAATCTAATTAAAACAACCTATTATTAGTTGTTTGTCGTAAGATTCTTATCGCTCCTCTATCTCATTACAAAGGCCATCTTTATATACCGGTAAGAATTGTGTTTTTTTTCTTCAAACTGGAGCCAGATAAAATCGCTTAATAAAACAATGCGGCATGTGATTTATTTTAATTGACACATTACCGTTGAGTGATAATACCGCATACATTCTCATTTTAATAATACATAACATATTTGTTTCAAATTGCAAAAACTGGAATGCGAAAGCGAGTTTTAGAAATGTTGATAAGCGTGTTTACTACCGTTGCAACCGTCAAACAGTTGCGCGTTTAAACCTATCTCGCCAAAACCACTGGATGCGCGAGAGTTTGCCGATATTTGGCGAGCTGCCTATCTCTGTTATCTATGTCTCTGATAAAACTAATTACTGCTGTGTTGTTTTTTTCATCCTTTCCATTTGTCTCTTTTATATGTCTGTCAAATACAGGGCATATTAAGGCTCGATTGGTCATTGTCTGCTCGGGTACTACTTACATGTACCCCGGGTACTCTTAAGTATACTTACATGTACCCCGGCTACGGTAAATATACTAAAACGTACCCGTGAAATTTAAAGCTTAATCGGTCGCTGTCGGCTATTTTTATGTCCCCCACTATAGTAGTGGGGGACATATTGTTTTTGCCCTGTCTGTTGGTCTGTCTGTTTGCGCCAACTTTAACATTTTGCAATAACTTTTGCTATATTGAAGATAGCAACTTCATATTTGGCATGCTTGTGTATCTCATGAAGCTGCACATTTTGAGTGGTGAAAGGTCAAGGTCATCCTTTAAGGTCAGAGGTCAAATATATGTGGCCAAAATCGCTCATTTTATGAATACTTTTGCATTATTGAAGATAGCAACTTGATATTTGGCATGCATGTGTATCTCATGAAGCTGCACATTTTGAGTGGTGAAAGGTCAAGGTCATCCTTCAAGGTCAGAGGTCAAATATTATAGGCCCATATCGCTTATTTTATAAATACTTTTGCAATATTGAAGGTAGCAATTTGATATTTGGCATGCATGTGTATCTCATGGAGCTGCACATTTTGAGTGGTGAAAGGTCAAGGTCAAGGTCATCCTTCAAGGTCAGAGGTCAAATATATGTGGCCCAAATCGCTTATTTTATGAATACTTGTGCAATATTGAAGATAGCAACTTGATATTTGGCATGCATGTGTATCTCATGGAGCTGCACATTTTGAGTAGTGAAAGGTCAAGGTCATCCTTCACAAGGTCAAGGTCATCCTTCAAGGTCAAACGTCATATAGAGGGACATTGTGTTTCACAAAGATAGCAACTTGATATTTGGCATGCATGTGTATCTCATGGAGCTGCACATTTTGAGTGGTGAAAGGTCAAGGTCATCCTTTACAAGGTCAAGGTCATCCTTCAAGGTCAAACGTCATATAGGGGGACATTGTGTTTCACAAACACATCTTGTTTTTAATTAAATATATTCACATTTATGTCAATTTTCTGTAAAATGGCCTCTATATAATCGAAACTCATACAAAGCATGTTGAGGCAGTTTTTTTTAAATAGAAGTTTGTTTAAGATAATCGGTAGCGCGTTTTACGACATAGGATTTTAGGCGGGAATACAACTCGAGTACAGTCTAATATCGACCGGGTACGATTTAGTATATTTACCGTACCCGGGGTACATGTAAGTATACTTAAGAGTACCCGGGGTACAGGTAAGTAGCACCCGAGTCGACAATGACCAATGGAGTCCATATTAAGGGATTAATTATGTCATGCCTGGGGTCGGGCAGCTTCCAGTACTTTGTCCGGAGTATTAGTCTTTTAACTATATCACCTATTCACATGAAACTTCATATATGCATATATGGATAGATCTCACTGATGAGAAGTTCAGTGCACAAGAACTATAGCTATAGCCCCTTCATTACTTTATTTATCTCACTTTTTTATTGTCCGGGTCATAACGTAATTACAATAAGACCCATTTACATCAAACTTCAAACAAAGGTAGGTTGTGGTGTATAGAAGTGCAGCGTTCAACAATCATAAGTCGAGAACTCTGGCTTGCATATTTCACAATTCTATGCCTTTGTTGGTTTCACATTTTTTCTTGGTTTCCTGTTTTCCTGAAACTACTAGTTCATGATTGAAAATTAAGTTTTTATTACATTTAGAAAGGAAATCATACTGCTTATATGGGTTATATCAAATATTTCAGTTGTGTGTGGTATTTTGTATTTTATACACAATAATGAAAAGTGATATAAGCCCTTGGTGTTATATGTCTGTTTGTTTAGAGGGAAAAAGACAGCACAGGAACTAACGTCTGGGATATCATATCCTTATCAGAAAACAAAACAGTTAATAACTGAAACTGCAAATATAACTTAAATGTATTTAAACATCATCGATTCTATTGGAGAAGTGGTGTGTCCCATAATTGAAACTAGCCAGTACAGTATGTTTCAAGAAGACTCCCGCATGTCTCTGCTAATAACGCTACCAGTGCACGGTGTTGTTAAAGGGCGAGGTATAAAACCCGGAACTATCCGGAAATCTTTATGGTAAAACCCGGAACCGATATAAATGGTTATAACTTCATTATTATTCGTCCGATATTAATTATAATGGTACCGTTGTAAAGAAGATCCTCTACAGATTCTAACCATATCAAAATATTTTATGGCAGGGTCGTAGTCGGCCTGTAAATCGCGGACAAAGTTGGCCTGTTTTAACGTTTTTTTTTACACACGCAAATGCCGAAAAGAAAACCCGGAACCGATATAAATGGTTATAACTTCATTATTATTCGTCCGATATTAATTATAATGGTACCGTTGTAAAGAAGATCCTCTACAGATTCTAACCATATCAAAATATTTTATGGCAGGGTCGTAGTCGGCCTGTAAATCGCGGACAAAGTCGGCCTGTTTTAACGTTTTTTTTTACACACGCAAATGCCGAAAAGAAAAACCGGAACCGATATAAATGGTTATAACTTCATTATTATTCGTCCGATATTAATTATAATGGTACCGTTGTAAAGAAGATCCTCTACAGATTCTAACCATATCAAAATATTTTATGGCAGGGTCGTAGTCGGCCTGTAAATCGCGGACAAAGTTGGCCTGTTTTAACGTTTTTTTTTACACACGCAAATGCCGAAAAGAAAACCCGGAACCGATATAAATGGTTATAACTTCATTATTATTCGTCCGATATTAATTATAATGGTACCGTTGTAAAGAAGATCCTCTACAGATTCTAACCATATCAAAATATTTTATGGCAGGGTCGTAGTCGGCCTGTAAATCGCGGACAAAGTCGGCCTGTTTTAACGTTTTTTTTTACACACGCAAATGCCGAAAAGAAAACCCGGAACCGATATAAATGGTTATAACTTCATTATTATTCGTCCGATATTAATTATAATGGTACCGTTGTAAAGAAGATCCTCTACAGATTCTAACCATATCAAAATATTTTATGGCAGGGTCGTAGTCGGCCTGTAAATCGCGGACAAAGTCGGCCTGTTTTAACGTTTTTTTTTACACACGCAAATGCCGAGAAGAAAACCCGGAACCGATATAAATGGTTATAACTTCATTATTATTCGTCCGATATTAATTATAATGGTACCGTTGTAAAGAAGATCCTCTACAGATTCTAACCATATCAAAATATTTTATGGCAGGGTCGTAGTCGGCCAGTAAATCGCGGACAAAGTCGGCCTGTTTTAACGTTTTTTTTTACACACGCAAATGCCGAAAAGAAAACCCGGAACCGATATAAATGGTTATAACTTCATTATTATTCGTCCGATATTAATTATAATGGTACCGTTGTAAAGAAGATCCTCTACAGATTCTAACCATATCAAAATATTTTATGGCAGGGTCGTAGTCGGCCTGTAAATCGCGGACAAAGTCGGCCTGTTTTAACGATTTTTTTTTACACACGCAAATGCCGTAAAGAAAACCCGGAACCGATATAAATGGTTATAACTTCATTATTATTCGTCCGATATTAATTATAATGGTACCGTTGTAAAGAAGATCCTTTACAGATTCTAACCATATCAAAATATTTTATGGCAGGGTCGTAGTCGGCCTGTAAATCGCGGACAAAGTCGGCCTGTTTTAACGGTTTTTTTACACACGCAAATGCCGTAAAGAAAACCCGGAACCGATATAAATGGTTATAACTTCATTATTATTCGTCCGATATTAATTATAATGGTACCGTTGTAAAAAAGATCCTCTACAGATTCTAACCATATCAAAATATTTTATGGCAGGGTCGTAGTCGGCCTGTAAATTGCGGACAAAGTCGGCCTGTTTTAACGGTTTTTTTTTACACACGCAAATGCCGTAAAGAAAACCCGGAACCGATATAAATGGTTATAACTTCATTATAATTCGTCCGATATTAATTATAATGGTACCGTTGTAAAGAAGATCCTCTACAGTTTCTAATATTATATAAAATAGTTTATGGCAGGGTCAGAGTCGGCCTGTAAATCGCGGACAAAGTCGGCCTGTTTTAACGGGTTTTTTTTACACACGCAAATGCCGTAAAGAAAACCCGGAACCAATATAAATGGTTATAAATGCATTATTATTCGTCCGATATTAATTATAATGGTACCGTTGCAAAGAAGGACCTCCACAGTTTCTAATGATGTTAAAATATTTTATGGCAGGGACAGTGTCAACCTGTAAATCGCTGTGCGGTAAAAGTTGACCGAAAAATACCGTGTTTTTTTACACAGAACAATGTCTTGATGAAAACACGGAAAAGCTAAAAGGGGTTATAAAAGCATCCTTTTCCCAACCGACCATACATTTTTGGTACCGTTGTTACGGTATTCTTCCACTGTTTCTAAATATGTAAAAAAATATTGTGAGAAAGCATAATATGAAATAAGGCGAAGCATCAAAGCGAAAATGGTTATAAATGCATTATTATTCGTTCGATATTAATTATAGTGGTACCGTTGTAAAGAAGATACTCCACAGTTATTAACCATGTCAAAATAATTTATGGCAGGGTCAGAGTCCGCCTGTATATCCCGGTCAAAGTCAGCCTGTTTTAACGGGGTTTTTTTGCTTTAGATTCACATGTTTGTTTTTTTAAGATATGAAAGATGCAAATGTGTCTAACTTATATTGTTTTCTGGTCTTTAAGCTATCTTATATATGTGACTACGTGCTATTTTGTTGGAGAAATGAAAGATTCAAATTTGTCTTATTTATATTTTATCCATGTATCGTGTGTATTCAGTGTCATGCGAAAATATATCTTATTTCTTAATTTCCACCTTCACACTTTATTAGCGCCGTCTTTAATTAGTTCATTAAATTAATTAATTTAATATAATGTGCAACGGTGAGGTGGATCAATGCTCGTTGTTAATTTAAATTACACACCACTTCAGCAATAAATGAAATCAGTTATTTTGGCTGTAAATCCATTTTTTTCCGTACAGTAGCCATGTTCCTGTGTATTGAGCTGATAAGATCACCACAGCAAGTTGCTAATACACAGTGTAGACTTAAACGAAATTGGTTATTTTGACTGTAAATCCAATTTTTCCAGTACAGTAGCCATTATGGCCATGTTCCTGTGTATTGAGCTGATACGATAACCACAGCAGGTTGCTAATACACAGTGTAGACTTCCCCTGTTTTATTATAGTATTTGTTATTTACCTGCTTGGAATAAATGACGTGTATTCATTCGGGTCTGATGGCGTTTTGTTAAAGGTCATTTAATGCAGAAAAGCTGGTTTTCTGACATAACTTTTCAATCATTTAAATTAAAAATAAAAATAAAACAATGAATGTGTAATTTAATTCTCAACTCTCGCTTAACTCAACGTTCAATGGGACGCGCATAGTTCTTTTTATAAATTATGTACAAATATAATATGCTATACATTGTTGTTTATTTACTCAAGAAGTACCAGAAAGAAGCATTGTTATGTATAAAGCGCTTTACTATTTCAAAATTCTACATTAAATAAAGAAATATCGTATTTTTTTGTTAAGTGTACGTGCTTGATATATATTCATAAAATAGCAGTTTTTTTAAACAATCGGTCTTTAACCTTTAATTTGATGCAATGAAAAGAAGAACTGCCTTTTTTATGTTTAAACTTAAATCAATATTTTACGAAGTCATTATTGACTAAATAAATATGTACATTTTTTCACTCCATTAAAATCGGCCCTTATAGTTTACTTTCATGTATATATAGAATAATTGAGTGCTTTTCGGTGATTCTATGCTGGCGCGATAGTGCTTTTCGGTTGCAAATAAAAATACTATTGTGCGTAATCTTTAAACTTAAATCAATATTTAACGAAGTCATTAATGACTTAATTAATACGTACATGTTTTCAATCCATTATAAACGGCACTTATGGCTTACTTTCATGTAAATATGAAGAAATTGAGTGCTTTTCTGTGATTCTGTGCTGTCGCGGGAGTGCTTTTCGGTCTTCACATGAAGTGCTTTTCGGTCGGTATATTGCCGATATTTATCCAATTTTGGGCATTAATACATCATAATAAACAAAAGGTAGTATAAGTATGCATAAAATATAACCATTTATAACTCATTTAATCCGTTACACACAATAGAAACGCAATTTTTCATTTATATAGCGAGAAATTGATTGCTTTTCGGTCTTCACATGAATTGCTATTCGGTCGGTATATTGCCGATATTTATCCAATTTTGGGCAAAATACATTCATATAACCATTAATAACTAATTAAACCCGTTAACACACGCTAGAAACGATATATTGCATATATAGAGAGAGAAATTGAGTGTTTTTCGGTGCTTTTCGGTGATTGTATGGACCGACTTAAATACCAATAGAGCGTGACACAAACACAGAATAATTGTTTATTTCGGCAAACATTGTGATATTATTTGCTTTTAAACATAGCTTTTAATGACCATTGATAGATGAATAATGTTATACTATTATTTGTAATTTCAAAACATGTTACTTGGTGATGTTATTCACGTTCAATACATACATCAGTTATTCTTATTAACCTGATGCCTGTTGTCTGCTACTGTTACAATACGACGCTTAAAAATGTGGATTGCATAAAGTTAAAGGTCAAATTCCGTTTGCACTATAATACTTGTAATAATGCATTATAAATATGTCAAGCATGTTCACTTTAACAAATACGATACTTCTTTATGTAATGTAGAATTTTGCAAAGGTAAAGCGCTATATATATGACAATGTTTTATTTTTTCTTGTTGATTAAAAACAAAAACAAAATATACCAATACATATAATATGTGTACATACTTTTTTAAACAAATATAATGAATCACGTGATGTTTTTATAATTTTGTTAAGCGTGCGTGACATTGAACGTTGATTTAAGCGAGTTATGCGATTTAAAAACTGATACCACTCAGCTTGATTTATAATTCATGTTCCAACGCGCCAATGTATTTAATTAAATGGTTTCATGAAATTGTGTTCAAAAGCATAACGATTGAAAGTATGTAAGAAACACAGTTTTGCACATAAAATGATCGCCAACAGACCCGAATTAATACACTTCATAAATGCCAATCAGATAAAAAACAATTCCAATAATAAAACAGGGGAAGTCTACACTGTGTATTAGCCACCCGCTGTGGTTATCCCTATTTATCAGCTCTATCTCAGGCACCTGGCTACTGTTATGAACAAATTGGATTTACTGAAAATAACTGATGTCATTTATTGCCAAATTGTTATGTACATTTAAAATAAACAACGAGAGTGGACCCACATCATTGTTGCACATTAGTATAAACGTCACTGTAATTTAGGCGCCCCGTAATCTGTTCTTTAAATAGACATAGCCTTTATAAAGACGGCGCTAATTAAGTTGGATATTAAGAAATAAGATCCATTTTCGCATGACTCTGGCAGTATAGCATGTAGTATTATATCAATAAGACACATTTGAATCTTTCATTTATTCGAAAAAATAAGCACGTAGTCACAGGTAAAAAAGCTACATTAAGCGCACTGAAAAAGATGAATTGGACACATTTGCATCTTTCATTTATTACAAAGCATGTGAATATGTACAATACTTTTATTACTGACACATTATTCTTAAAGTCGACGGACAACTTAAGAGGGAACCACAATCAAATAAGATCCATTTTCGCAGGATAGTGGTTTTTTAGAAAGTATTCACATATTAATTTTATCTTGCATTAGTTACAATAATAAGTGCGCGTGCCATTGAACGTTGAGTTAAGCGAAAGGTGCGAATTAAAATCTGAAACTATTATGTCATCTGTACTAACAGCATTAACAAAATGGTGTCAAATCCTCTATAGTCAATTAAAGGGACATTTTCATTTTTTGAAGTAGTTAAAAACCAACTTGTAGTGAGTGATATTTTGATGCAACCAATTGAAACTTTTGACTTTAAATGACGAAAAATCGGATATGGGTGCATTGTGTGTGCTATGTATAAAACATGACAGTCACTACAAAATCGTATATATAATATACTCTGTAAGAGACGTTACATATTATGACATTTCAATTTTGAACCACAAAATTGACAACTATCCAAAGAGATATCATTCATTTTAGTGAAAGAATGATATATTATAATAACCATGAAAAGTTTTTCCGTTTGACTATGCCTTTTACGGAATAATTTTTCATAATAATATATATAAAATAAACGAGATTAATGATACCTTCCTTTCATGTATAGTGTACATGTAAGACAAACAGATTCTTTCAATTCATCGCTGTCATTACATCAATATATTAGCATCTCATTCGCAATGAAATAATTTGCATTTCACGTGTGCAGAAAATGATTCATATTTTGGTATTGATGGAATCTGTGATAAACGCACGCTTAAAAATCTCACGCTTCTCCGAAAAAATAGCAAACCGCGTGTTGCCAAAAAAAACGGGACAAAAGAAACCGAAAAAAGCCGACTTCGAAATTAACCCAGCACCCGATTCAATACTCATGACACCAACTGAAAAATCTTGCGACACATCGCTGAAACAAAAGCTCGCCAATTTAATAGCATCAACCCCCAAAACACCAACGTCTAAAAAAAGAAGCCGGAACACCAACAATTCATTCACTTCTTGTAAACAAATAAAGTTTGACAACAATTTAAGTTCAATTGCAGAAGACGTTCTCGAAGAAGAAAACCATTTAAATATAAGCAGCGATGATTCATTTACCAGTGGACAGACGTGTTTTAATCAAATGACCATTGATGACGCGGAAGACGATAATGTAGAAATTGCAAATATATCTACAATAGATTTAGAGATAGTTAAAAATCCATCTGGGTGGCTGAACGACCCAATAATAAACAAATGTCAGCAAATGCTAAAAGAACAATTCGCGCTTGACAGTGGGATGCAGAACACACTTCTTGCTCCGTACTTTAATCATGATTTAGGTACCTGGGATATAAATAAACGTTTAACGAAACAAAATCCCCCGTCCGCCCAAATACATTACAACGCCAGTAATCACTGGGTATTACCATACCAATCACAGAAAGATCGACATGTTATTGTGGTGGACAGTTTAAAATCTCCAAGAACTCTAAACAGTAGTATTTCAATTCAAATCGCTCAAATCTATGAAAATGGAGAGCGCAGTGTACAAGTACAAATACCCGACGTACAACGTCAACCTAATTACACAGATTGTGGTGTTTTTGCTATTGCAAATCTTACTGAGGTGTTACACAACAATTATGATGTAGATTTTTCAATTATCAGATATGATATACCAAGAATGAGAGCACATTTATTAGAATGTATTACTAAACAACAGTTTACAACATTTCCAAAAATAGAAAAAATGCCAAAAATGCCGTGTAAAGTAGCAAAAAGTTGTTCTATTAAGTTGTTTTTCTAAGCAAGTTAATCATGCTATTCAACAGAATTGCAGTTTACCCATATATTTTTCAAAAGGTCAGAATAGCTTAATTGGTAGAGCAACCCAGGCCGGAATCATATCTTATTTAGATGGCTAATGGGTGGTTTCGGGTTCGAATCCCGATCTGACCTTCGTAGGTAAATTGTGGTTGCAAGGATGGCAACGAATAGGATGAAAATCTGTTTTGGGCGGGGTTTTTGGGCTAACAGTTCAGTTCATTAGGTCACATGAAACCCTTTAATATGGCCCGTTTGTTGTTGAATTGCTGATTAAAGTAATAATTGAAAGTTCATTTCCTTACTTTTTAATAAAAGTCTTTACGAACTCCAGGTTCTTCTGCTAGAAGTGCCTTTAATGATTTATTTCAAATATTTTCTGTATATAAGTTGTGAGTTAGTTTCTTCACGGTGCGTATATTGTATATTGTCATCTAGAGTCCGTGGTTTCTTCGATTACAGATTAATTGAGCTCGCTTTGATGCATCGCCTTATTTCATATTATGCTTTCTCACAATTTTTTTTACATATTTAGAAACAGTGGAAGAAAACCATAACAACGGTACCAAAAATGTATGGTCGGTTAGAAAAAGGATGCTTTTATAGCCCCTTTTAGCTTTTACGTGTTTTCCTCAAGACATTGTTTTGTGAACAAAAACAAAACGGTATTTTTCGGTCAATTTTGACCGCGATTTACAGGTTGGCACTGACCCTGCCATAAAATATTTTAACATGGTTAGAAACTGTGGAGGTTCTTCTTTGCAACGATACCATTATAATTAATATCGAATTAATAATAATGTTTTTATAATTCCCTTTTTCCTTTTCAGGGTTTTCTTTACGGCATTTGCGTGTGTAAAAAACCCCCGTTAAAACAGGCCGACTTTGTCCGCGATTTACAGGCCGACTCTGACCCTGCCATAAACTATTTTATATATTATTAGAAACTGTAGAGGAACTTCTTTACAACGGTACCATTACAATTAATATCGGACGAATAATAATGCATTTATAACCATTTATATCGGTTCCTGGTTTTCTTTACGGCATTTGCGTGTGTAAAAAAACCGTTAAAACAGGCCGACTTTGTCCGCGATTTACAGGCCGACTACGATCCTGCCATAAAATATTTTCATATGGTTAGAAAATGTAGAGGATCTTCTTTACAACGGTACCATTATAATATCGGACGAATAATAATGCATTTATAACCATTTATATCGGTTCCGGGTTTTCTTTACGGCATCTGCGTGTGTAAAAAACCCCGTTAAAACAGGCCGACTTTGTCCGCGATTTACAGGCAGACTACGACCCTGCCATAAAATATTTTGATATGGTTAGAATCTGTAGAGGATCTTCTTTACAACGGTACCATTATAATTAATATCGGACGGATAATAATGAAGTTATAACCATTTATATCGGTTCCGGGTTTTCTTTACGGCATTTGCGTGTGTAAAAAAAACCGTTAAAACAGGCCGACTTTGTCCGCGATTTACAGGCCGACTACGACCCTGCCATAAAATATTTTGATATGGTAAGAATCTGTAGAGGATCTTCTTTACAACGGTACCATTATAATTAATATCGGACGAATAATAATGAAGTTATAACCATTTATATCGGTTCCGGGTTTTCTTCTCGGCATTTGCGTGTGTAAAAAAAACCGTTAAAACAGGCCGACTTTGTCCGCGATTTACAGGCCGACTACGACCCTGTCATAAAATATTTTGATATGGTTAGAATCTGTAGAGGATCTTCTTTACAACGGTACCATTATAATTAATATCGGACGAATAATAATGAAGTTATAACCATTTATATCGGTTCCGGGTTTTCTTCTCGGCATTTGCGTGTGTAAAAAAAAACGTTAAAACAGGCCGACTTTGTCCGCGATTTGCAGGCCGACTACGACCCTGCCATAAAATATTTTGATATGGTTAGAATCTGTAGAGGATCTTCTTTACAACGGTACCATTATAATTAATATCGTACGAATAATAATGAAGTTATTACCATTTATATCGGTTCCGGGTTTTCTTTTCGGCATTTGCGTGTGTAAAAAAAACCGTTAAAACAGGCCGACTTTGTCCGCGATTTACAGGCCGACTACGACCCTGCCATAAAATATTTTGATATGGTTAGAATCTGTAGAGGATCTTCTTTACAACGGTACCATTATAATTAATATCGGACGAATAATAGTGAAGTTATAACCATTTATATCGGTTCCGGGTTTTCTTCTCGGCATTTGCGCGTGTAAAAAAAAACGTTAAAACAGGCCGACTTTGTCCGCGATTTGCAGGCCGACTACGACCCTGCCATAAAATATTTTGATATGGTTAGAATCTGTAGAGGATCTTCTTTACAACGGTACCATTATAATTAATATCGGACGAATAATAATGAAGTTATAACCATTTATATCGGTTCCGGGTTTTCTTTTCGGCATTTGCGTGTGTAAAAAAAAACGTTAAAACAGGCCGACTTTGTCCGCGATTTGCAGGCCGACTACGACCCTGCCATAAAATATTTTGATATGGTTAGAATCTGTAGAGGATCTTCTTTACAACGGTACCATTATAATTAATATCGGACGAATAATAATGAAGTTATAACCATTTATATCGGTTCCGGGTTTTCTTTTCGGCATTTGCGTGTGTAAAAAAAAACGTTAAAACAGGCCGACTTTGTCCGCGATTTACAGGCCGACTACGACCCTGCCATAAAATATTTTGATATGGTTAGAATCTGTAGAGGATCTTCTTTACAACGGTACCATTATAATTAATATCGGACGAATAATAATGAAGTTATAACCATTTATATCGGTTCCGGGTTTTCTTCTCGGCATTTGCGTGTGTAAAAAAAAACGTTAAAACAGGCCGACTTTGTCCGCGATTTGCAGGCCGACTACGACCCTGCCATAAAATATTTTGATATGGTTAGAATCTGTAGAGGATCTTCTTTACAACGGTACCATTATAATTAATATCGGACGAATAATAATGAAGTTATAACCATTTATATCGGTTCCGGGTTTTCTTTTCGGCATTTGCGTGTGTAAAAAAAAACGTTAAAACAGGCCGACTTTGTCCGCGATTTACAGGCCGACTACGACCCTGCCATAAAATATTTTGATATGGTTAGAATCTGTAGAGGATCTTCTTTACAACGGTACCATTATAATTAATATCGGACGAATAATAATGAAGTTATAACCATTTATATCGGTTCCGGGTTTTACCATAAAGATTTCCGGATAGTTCCGGGTTTTATACCTAAGGGCGAGGTATAAAACCCGGAACTATCCGGAAATCTTTATGGTAAAACCCGGAACCGATATAAATGGTTATAACTTCATTATTATTCGTCCGATATTAATTATAATGGTACCGTTGTAAAGAAGATCCTCTACAGATTCTAACCATATCAAAATATTTTATGGCAGGGTCGTAGTCGGCCTGTAAATCGCGGACAAAGTTGGCCTGTTTTAACGTTTTTTTTTACACACGCAAATGCCGAAAAGAAAACCCGGAACCGATATAAATGGTTATAACTTCATTATTATTCGTCCGATATTAATTATAATGGTACCGTTGTAAAGAAGATCCTCTACAGATTCTAACCATATCAAAATATTTTATGGCAGGGTCGTAGTCGGCCTGTAAATCGCGGACAAAGTCGGCCTGTTTTAACGTTTTTTTTTACACACGCAAATGCCGAAAAGAAAAACCGGAACCGATATAAATGGTTATAACTTCATTATTATTCGTCCGATATTAATTATAATGGTACCGTTGTAAAGAAGATCCTCTACAGATTCTAACCATATCAAAATATTTTATGGCAGGGTCGTAGTCGGCCTGTAAATCGCGGACAAAGTTGGCCTGTTTTAACGTTTTTTTTTACACACGCAAATGCCGAAAAGAAAACCCGGAACCGATATAAATGGTTATAACTTCATTATTATTCGTCCGATATTAATTATAATGGTACCGTTGTAAAGAAGATCCTCTACAGATTCTAACCATATCAAAATATTTTATGGCAGGGTCGTAGTCGGCCTGTAAATCGCGGACAAAGTCGGCCTGTTTTAACGTTTTTTTTTACACACGCAAATGCCGAAAAGAAAACCCGGAACCGATATAAATGGTTATAACTTCATTATTATTCGTCCGATATTAATTATAATGGTACCGTTGTAAAGAAGATCCTCTACAGATTCTAACCATATCAAAATATTTTATGGCAGGGTCGTAGTCGGCCTGTAAATCGCGGACAAAGTCGGCCTGTTTTAACGTTTTTTTTTACACACGCAAATGCCGAGAAGAAAACCCGGAACCGATATAAATGGTTATAACTTCATTATTATTCGTCCGATATTAATTATAATGGTACCGTTGTAAAGAAGATCCTCTACAGATTCTAACCATATCAAAATATTTTATGGCAGGGTCGTAGTCGGCCAGTAAATCGCGGACAAAGTCGGCCTGTTTTAACGTTTTTTTTTACACACGCAAATGCCGAAAAGAAAACCCGGAACCGATATAAATGGTTATAACTTCATTATTATTCGTCCGATATTAATTATAATGGTACCGTTGTAAAGAAGATCCTCTACAGATTCTAACCATATCAAAATATTTTATGGCAGGGTCGTAGTCGGCCTGTAAATCGCGGACAAAGTCGGCCTGTTTTAACGATTTTTTTTTACACACGCAAATGCCGTAAAGAAAACCCGGAACCGATATAAATGGTTATAACTTCATTATTATTCGTCCGATATTAATTATAATGGTACCGTTGTAAAGAAGATCCTTTACAGATTCTAACCATATCAAAATATTTTATGGCAGGGTCGTAGTCGGCCTGTAAATCGCGGACAAAGTCGGCCTGTTTTAACGGTTTTTTTACACACGCAAATGCCGTAAAGAAAACCCGGAACCGATATAAATGGTTATAACTTCATTATTATTCGTCCGATATTAATTATAATGGTACCGTTGTAAAAAAGATCCTCTACAGATTCTAACCATATCAAAATATTTTATGGCAGGGTCGTAGTCGGCCTGTAAATTGCGGACAAAGTCGGCCTGTTTTAACGGTTTTTTTTTACACACGCAAATGCCGTAAAGAAAACCCGGAACCGATATAAATGGTTATAACTTCATTATAATTCGTCCGATATTAATTATAATGGTACCGTTGTAAAGAAGATCCTCTACAGTTTCTAATATTATATAAAATAGTTTATGGCAGGGTCAGAGTCGGCCTGTAAATCGCGGACAAAGTCGGCCTGTTTTAACGGGTTTTTTTTACACACGCAAATGCCGTAAAGAAAACCCGGAACCAATATAAATGGTTATAAATGCATTATTATTCGTCCGATATTAATTATAATGGTACCGTTGCAAAGAAGGACCTCCACAGTTTCTAATGATGTTAAAATATTTTATGGCAGGGACAGTGTCAACCTGTAAATCGCTGTGCGGTAAAAGTTGACCGAAAAATACCGTGTTTTTTTACACAGAACAATGTCTTGATGAAAACACGGAAAAGCTAAAAGGGGTTATAAAAGCATCCTTTTCCCAACCGACCATACATTTTTGGTACCGTTGTTACGGTATTCTTCCACTGTTTCTAAATATGTAAAAAAATATTGTGAGAAAGCATAATATGAAATAAGGCGAAGCATCAAAGCGAAAATGGTTATAAATGCATTATTATTCGTTCGATATTAATTATAGTGGTACCGTTGTAAAGAAGATACTCCACAGTTATTAACCATGTCAAAATAATTTATGGCAGGGTCAGAGTCCGCCTGTATATCCCGGTCAAAGTCAGCCTGTTTTAACGGGGTTTTTTTGCTTTAGATTCACATGTTTGTTTTTTTAAGATATGAAAGATGCAAATGTGTCTAACTTATATTGTTTTCTGGTCTTTAAGCTATCTTATATATGTGACTACGTGCTATTTTGTTGGAGAAATGAAAGATTCAAATTTGTCTTATTTATATTTTATCCATGTATCGTGTGTATTCAGTGTCATGCGAAAATATATCTTATTTCTTAATTTCCACCTTCACACTTTATTAGCGCCGTCTTTAATTAGTTCATTAAATTAATTAATTTAATATAATGTGCAACGGTGAGGTGGATCAATGCTCGTTGTTAATTTAAATTACACACCACTTCAGCAATAAATGAAATCAGTTATTTTGGCTGTAAATCCATTTTTTTCCGTACAGTAGCCATGTTCCTGTGTATTGAGCTGATAAGATCACCACAGCAAGTTGCTAATACACAGTGTAGACTTAAACGAAATTGGTTATTTTGACTGTAAATCCAATTTTTCCAGTACAGTAGCCATTATGGCCATGTTCCTGTGTATTGAGCTGATACGATAACCACAGCAGGTTGCTAATACACAGTGTAGACTTCCCCTGTTTTATTATAGTATTTGTTATTTACCTGCTTGGAATAAATGACGTGTATTCATTCGGGTCTGATGGCGTTTTGTTAAAGGTCATTTAATGCAGAAAAGCTGGTTTTCTGACATAACTTTTCAATCATTTAAATTAAAAATAAAAATAAAACAATGAATGTGTAATTTAATTCTCAACTCTCGCTTAACTCAACGTTCAATGGGACGCGCATAGTTCTTTTTATAAATTATGTACAAATATAATATGCTATACATTGTTGTTTATTTACTCAAGAAGTACCAGAAAGAAGCATTGTTATGTATAAAGCGCTTTACTATTTCAAAATTCTACATTAAATAAAGAAATATCGTATTTTTTGTTAAGTGTACGTGCTTGATATATATTCATAAAATAGCAGTTTTTTTAAACAATCGGTCTTTAACCTTTAATTTGATGCAATGAAAAGAAGAACTGCCTTTTTTATGTTTAAACTTAAATCAATATTTTACGAAGTCATTATTGACTAAATAAATATGTACATTTTTTCACTCCATTAAAATCGGCCCTTATAGTTTACTTTCATGTATATATAGAATAATTGAGTGCTTTTCGGTGATTCTATGCTGGCGCGATAGTGCTTTTCGGTTGCAAATAAAAATACTATTGTGCGTAATCTTTAAACTTAAATCAATATTTAACGAAGTCATTAATGACTTAATTAATACGTACATGTTTTCAATCCATTATAAACGGCACTTATGGCTTACTTTCATGTAAATATGAAGAAATTGAGTGCTTTTCTGTGATTCTGTGCTGTCGCGGGAGTGCTTTTCGGTCTTCACATGAAGTGCTTTTCGGTCGGTATATTGCCGATATTTATCCAATTTTGGGCATTAATACATCATAATAAACAAAAGGTAGTATAAGTATGCATAAAATATAACCATTTATAACTCATTTAATCCGTTACACACAATAGAAACGCAATTTTTCATTTATATAGCGAGAAATTGATTGCTTTTCGGTCTTCACATGAATTGCTATTCGGTCGGTATATTGCCGATATTTATCCAATTTTGGGCAAAATACATTCATATAACCATTAATAACTAATTAAACCCGTTAACACACGCTAGAAACGATATATTGCATATATAGAGAGAGAAATTGAGTGTTTTTCGGTGCTTTTCGGTGATTGTATGGACCGACTTAAATACCAATAGAGCGTGACACAAACACAGAATAATTGTTTATTTCGGCAAACATTGTGATATTATTTGCTTTTAAACATAGCTTTTAATGACCATTGATAGATGAATAATGTTATACTATTATTTGTAATTTCAAAACATGTTACTTGGTGATGTTATTCACGTTCAATACATACATCAGTTATTCTTATTAACCTGATGCCTGTTGTCTGCTACTGTTACAATACGACGCTTAAAAATGTGGATTGCATAAAGTTAAAGGTCAAATTCCGTTTGCACTATAATACTTGTAATAATGCATTATAAATATGTCAAGCATGTTCACTTTAACAAATACGATACTTCTTTATGTAATGTAGAATTTTGCAAAGGTAAAGCGCTATATATATGACAATGTTTATTTTTTCTTGTTGATTAAAAACAAAAACAAAATATACCAATACATATAATATGTGTACATACTTTTTTAAACAAATATAATGAATCACGTGATGTTTTTATAATTTTGTTAAGCGTGCGTGACATTGAACGTTGATTTAAGCGAGTTATGCGATTTAAAAACTGATACCACTCAGCTTGATTTATAATTCATGTTCCAACGCGCCAATGTATTTAATTAAATGGTTTCATGAAATTGTGTTCAAAAGCATAACGATTGAAAGTATGTAAGAAACACAGTTTTGCACATAAAATGATCGCCAACAGACCCGAATTAATACACTTCATAAATGCCAATCAGATAAAAAACAATTCCAATAATAAAACAGGGGAAGTCTACACTGTGTATTAGCCACCCGCTGTGGTTATCCCTATTTATCAGCTCTATCTCAGGCACCTGGCTACTGTTATGAACAAATTGGATTTACTGAAAATAACTGATGTCATTTATTGCCAAATTGTTATGTACATTTAAAATAAACAACGAGAGTGGACCCACATCATTGTTGCACATTAGTATAAACGTCACTGTAATTTAGGCGCCCCGTAATCTGTTCTTTAAATAGACATAGCCTTTATAAAGACGGCGCTAATTAAGTTGGATATTAAGAAATAAGATCCATTTTCGCATGACTCTGGCAGTATAGCATGTAGTATTATATCAATAAGACACATTTGAATCTTTCATTTATTCGAAAAAATAAGCACGTAGTCACAGGTAAAAAAAGCTACATTAAGCGCACTGAAAAAGATGAATTGGACACATTTGCATCTTTCATTTATTACAAAGCATGTGAATATGTACAATACTTTTATTACTGACACATTATTCTTAAAGTCGACGGACAACTTAAGAGGGAACCACAATCAAATAAGATCCATTTTCGCAGGATAGTGGTTTTTTAGAAAGTATTCACATATTAATTTTATCTTGCATTAGTTACAATAATAAGTGCGCGTGCCATTGAACGTTGAGTTAAGCGAAAGGTGCGAATTAAAATCTGAAACTATTATGTCATCTGTACTAACAGCATTAACAAAATGGTGTCAAATCCTCTATAGTCAATTAAAGGGACATTTTCATTTTTTGAAGTAGTTAAAAACCAACTTGTAGTGAGTGATATTTTGATGCAACCAATTGAAACTTTTGACTTTAAATGACGAAAAATCGGATATGGGTGCATTGTGTGTGCTATGTATAAAACATGACAGTCACTACAAAATCGTATATATAATATACTCTGTAAGAGACGTTACATATTATGACATTTCAATTTTGAACCACAAAATTGACAACTATCCAAAGAGATATCATTCATTTTAGTGAAAGAATGATATATTATAATAACCATGAAAAGTTTTTCCGTTTGACTATGCCTTTTACGGAATAATTTTTCATAATAATATATATAAAATAAACGAGATTAATGATACCTTCCTTTCATGTATAGTGTACATGTAAGACAAACAGATTCTTTCAATTCATCGCTGTCATTACATCAATATATTAGCATCTCATTCGCAATGAAATAATTTGCATTTCACGTGTGCAGAAAATGATTCATATTTTGGTATTGATGGAATCTGTGATAAACGCACGCTTAAAAATCTCACGCTTCTCCGAAAAAATAGCAAACCGCGTGTTGCCAAAAAAAACGGGACAAAAGAAACCGAAAAAAGCCGACTTCGAAATTAACCCAGCACCCGATTCAATACTCATGACACCAACTGAAAAATCTTGCGACACATCGCTGAAACAAAAGCTCGCCAATTTAATAGCATCAACCCCCAAAACACCAACGTCTAAAAAAAGAAGCCGGAACACCAACAATTCATTCACTTCTTGTAAACAAATAAAGTTTGACAACAATTTAAGTTCAATTGCAGAAGACGTTCTCGAAGAAGAAAACCATTTAAATATAAGCAGCGATGATTCATTTACCAGTGGACAGACGTGTTTTAATCAAATGACCATTGATGACGCGGAAGACGATAATGTAGAAATTGCAAATATATCTACAATAGATTTAGAGATAGTTAAAATCCATCTGGGTGGCTGAACGACCCAATAATAAACAAATGTCAGCAAATGCTAAAAGAACAATTCGCGCTTGACAGTGGGATGCAGAACACACTTCTTGCTCCGTACTTTAATCATGATTTAGGTACCTGGGATATAAATAAACGTTTAACGAAACAAAATCCCCCGTCCGCCCAAATACATTACAACGCCAGTAATCACTGGGTATTACCATACCAATCACAGAAAGATCGACATGTTATTGTGGTGGACAGTTTAAAATCTCCAAGAACTCTAAACAGTAGTATTTCAATTCAAATCGCTCAAATCTATGAAAATGGAGAGCGCAGTGTACAAGTACAAATACCCGACGTACAACGTCAACCTAATTACACAGATTGTGGTGTTTTTGCTATTGCAAATCTTACTGAGGTGTTACACAACAATTATGATGTAGATTTTTCAATTATCAGATATGATATACCAAGAATGAGAGCACATTTATTAGAATGTATTACTAAACAACAGTTTACAACATTTCCAAAAATAGAAAAAATGCCAAAAATGCCGTGTAAAGTAGCAAAAAGTTGTTCTATTAAGTTGTTTTTCTAAGCAAGTTAATCATGCTATTCAACAGAATTGCAGTTTACCCATATATTTTTCAAAAGGTCAGAATAGCTTAATTGGTAGAGCAACCCAGGCCGGAATCATATCTTATTTAGATGGCTAATGGGTGGTTTCGGGTTCGAATCCCGATCTGACCTTCGTAGGTAAATTGTGGTTGCAAGGATGGCAACGAATAGGATGAAAATCTGTTTTGGGCGGGGTTTTTGGGCTAACAGTTCAGTTCATTAGGTCACATGAAACCCTTTAATATGGCCCGTTTGTTGTTGAATTGCTGATTAAAGTAATAATTGAAAGTTCATTTCCTTACTTTTTAATAAAAGTCTTTACGAACTCCAGGTTCTTCTGCTAGAAGTGCCTTTAATGATTTATTTCAAATATTTTCTGTATATAAGTTGTGAGTTAGTTTCTTCACGGTGCGTATATTGTATATTGTCATCTAGAGTCCGTGGTTTCTTCGATTACAGATTAATTGAGCTCGCTTTGATGCATCGCCTTATTTCATATTATGCTTTCTCACAATTTTTTTTACATATTTAGAAACAGTGGAAGAAAACCATAACAACGGTACCAAAAATGTATGGTCGGTTAGAAAAAGGATGCTTTTATAGCCCCTTTTAGCTTTTACGTGTTTTCCTCAAGACATTGTTTTGTGAACAAAAACAAAACGGTATTTTTCGGTCAATTTTGACCGCGATTTACAGGTTGGCACTGACCCTGCCATAAAATATTTTAACATGGTTAGAAACTGTGGAGGTTCTTCTTTGCAACGATACCATTATAATTAATATCGAATTAATAATAATGTTTTTATAATTCCCTTTTTCCTTTTCAGGGTTTTCTTTACGGCATTTGCGTGTGTAAAAACCCCCGTTAAAACAGGCCGACTTTGTCCGCGATTTACAGGCCGACTCTGACCCTGCCATAAACTATTTTATATATTATTAGAAACTGTAGAGGAACTTCTTTACAACGGTACCATTACAATTAATATCGGACGAATAATAATGCATTTATAACCATTTATATCGGTTCCTGGTTTTCTTTACGGCATTTGCGTGTGTAAAAAAACCGTTAAAACAGGCCGACTTTGTCCGCGATTTACAGGCCGACTACGATCCTGCCATAAAATATTTTCATATGGTTAGAAAATGTAGAGGATCTTCTTTACAACGGTACCATTATAATATCGGACGAATAATAATGCATTTATAACCATTTATATCGGTTCCGGGTTTTCTTTACGGCATCTGCGTGTGTAAAAAACCCCGTTAAAACAGGCCGACTTTGTCCGCGATTTACAGGCAGACTACGACCCTGCCATAAAATATTTTGATATGGTTAGAATCTGTAGAGGATCTTCTTTACAACGGTACCATTATAATTAATATCGGACGGATAATAATGAAGTTATAACCATTTATATCGGTTCCGGGTTTTCTTTACGGCATTTGCGTGTGTAAAAAAAACCGTTAAAACAGGCCGACTTTGTCCGCGATTTACAGGCCGACTACGACCCTGCCATAAAATATTTTGATATGGTAAGAATCTGTAGAGGATCTTCTTTACAACGGTACCATTATAATTAATATCGGACGAATAATAATGAAGTTATAACCATTTATATCGGTTCCGGGTTTTCTTCTCGGCATTTGCGTGTGTAAAAAAAACCGTTAAAACAGGCCGACTTTGTCCGCGATTTACAGGCCGACTACGACCCTGTCATAAAATATTTTGATATGGTTAGAATCTGTAGAGGATCTTCTTTACAACGGTACCATTATAATTAATATCGGACGAATAATAATGAAGTTATAACCATTTATATCGGTTCCGGGTTTTCTTCTCGGCATTTGCGTGTGTAAAAAAAAAACGTTAAAACAGGCCGACTTTGTCCGCGATTTGCAGGCCGACTACGACCCTGCCATAAAATATTTTGATATGGTTAGAATCTGTAGAGGATCTTCTTTACAACGGTACCATTATAATTAATATCGTACGAATAATAATGAAGTTATTACCATTTATATCGGTTCCGGGTTTTCTTTTCGGCATTTGCGTGTGTAAAAAAAACCGTTAAAACAGGCCGACTTTGTCCGCGATTTACAGGCCGACTACGACCCTGCCATAAAATATTTTGATATGGTTAGAATCTGTAGAGGATCTTCTTTACAACGGTACCATTATAATTAATATCGGACGAATAATAGTGAAGTTATAACCATTTATATCGGTTCCGGGTTTTCTTCTCGGCATTTGCGCGTGTAAAAAAAAACGTTAAAACAGGCCGACTTTGTCCGCGATTTGCAGGCCGACTACGACCCTGCCATAAAATATTTTGATATGGTTAGAATCTGTAGAGGATCTTCTTTACAACGGTACCATTATAATTAATATCGGACGAATAATAATGAAGTTATAACCATTTATATCGGTTCCGGGTTTTCTTTTCGGCATTTGCGTGTGTAAAAAAAAACGTTAAAACAGGCCGACTTTGTCCGCGATTTGCAGGCCGACTACGACCCTGCCATAAAATATTTTGATATGGTTAGAATCTGTAGAGGATCTTCTTTACAACGGTACCATTATAATTAATATCGGACGAATAATAATGAAGTTATAACCATTTATATCGGTTCCGGGTTTTCTTTTCGGCATTTGCGTGTGTAAAAAAAAACGTTAAAACAGGCCGACTTTGTCCGCGATTTACAGGCCGACTACGACCCTGCCATAAAATATTTTGATATGGTTAGAATCTGTAGAGGATCTTCTTTACAACGGTACCATTATAATTAATATCGGACGAATAATAATGAAGTTATAACCATTTATATCGGTTCCGGGTTTTCTTCTCGGCATTTGCGTGTGTAAAAAAAAACGTTAAAACAGGCCGACTTTGTCCGCGATTTGCAGGCCGACTACGACCCTGCCATAAAATATTTTGATATGGTTAGAATCTGTAGAGGATCTTCTTTACAACGGTACCATTATAATTAATATCGGACGAATAATAATGAAGTTATAACCATTTATATCGGTTCCGGGTTTTCTTTTCGGCATTTGCGTGTGTAAAAAAAAACGTTAAAACAGGCCGACTTTGTCCGCGATTTACAGGCCGACTACGACCCTGCCATAAAATATTTTGATATGGTTAGAATCTGTAGAGGATCTTCTTTACAACGGTACCATTATAATTAATATCGGACGAATAATAATGAAGTTATAACCATTTATATCGGTTCCGGGTTTTACCATAAAGATTTCCGGATAGTTCCGGGTTTTATACCTGCCCTTGTTAAAGATAAAAAACAAACAACTACAATAACAAAACAATGAACCTAACACACTGCCCTATTCAGGCATTTTGTGTAAAAAAAACAACTTGTGGAATGTAACCGGTACACTAAGGTACGACATTGCACCGAAAATGTTTGCAAACTAAATTTCTAGGAAAAAAACCTCCAAAACTGTTACACGGGAATAAACAGCAAAAGAAATACAATTCCGAATGACAATAATTATGCTTCCTATGTTATTGTCTTTCTGGATTGTATTTATCATCACAGTAATGGATAAAAGCAACGTTTGGATTATCAAAAGGTAAATGCAATATATTTTCGAGACAAGTCACTTTCTATATACAGTGAGTGTTGCAAAATTATGGTCGGAACGTTTTATATTCATCTTTACAGAAATATCGATATGTGGTTCTAATCTTTTACCAAAAAGACATTATATTCAACGTAAATTTTGGTACTGATTTAAGAAAACTCAAAAAATATTATTGGATTCCGACACCTCAAAAAAAAAAATCAATTATTTAATAAAGTTTGGTGTCTTTATACAATGTAATATATTGCTATGTGTATTAACTGTTGAATAAATTGTGATTCCTACCCCCCCCCCCCCCCCCCGTAAAAGTCCCATTGGAGTTCTTTTTAAATGGGACTTAGACGGGGATTCTCCGTCAAACACCCGTTGGAGTTTATTGAAAATGGGGGATTGACGGGGTCCCCCGTCAAACCTCCCACGGATGTTTAATGGAAATGGGAGTTTCACGGGAGCACCCGTAAAACTCCAACGGGGGAAGAAAATCTACAAACACTTTATTTTCTTATTTAAGTACTTATTTCTTACAATTATGACTTCAGCATGTGTATTTGTAAACATTTAAACAGAAAACAAAGCATAACATTTAAATTACATTTTTTGTAAAATATAGGTAAAATTCTCCCGTCTGGAAAAAACTCCCGTTGGAAAATTGCAATTCTTAACGGGGGAACCAAAACTCCGTTGGGATCCCACGGGGGATGGCAACTTTATCATCAAATAACTCTACTTTCTAAAAACATTTTAACTCTTTTTTTTTCAATTATATGTATGTACTCAATGCCCCCTACAAATATCCAAAATTTCATAACAATTGTTCAATAAATAAAAAAAATAAGTTTGCAAATAATCTGGATTTGCAAACTTAATCTGGATACTGTTATTGGCCAAGTTTTAAAATGGGGCATATGGGGTCTAAAAAAGATCGCTTGGTCAATTGAAAGAAAACTTTTTGAACCCGGTAGAGGTCATAGTTTATGTCCACATTTATTGTTATTATACCTCAGCTGAGTGTGAAAATGGCTCCGGTCCGTTGAACAACATAGCGGCAAGGGGGCGAGGCAGTGTTCCTGACATACTAATAATTAATATTTGTGAACAATCTAGAAGTTCCATTTTGTATTAAATCTTGATTTAACTCACCCAGAACCTCTGTTAGAATTATATCGCAGCTGAGTTTGTAGAAGGCTCCGATCAATGGAAAAACATTTTTAATGGTTATTGTGAAATCATGTGAAACACTGTAGATGTAACAGTTGTTGCCAAATATTTTCATGAAACCTGTCTTCGTATTATATCTCAGCCGAAATCGTAAATGATAAATGATTTTGGTCCGTTTAAAAAATAAGGCCGCCAGGGGGGGGGGTGAATTCGTCCTTTTGTGGTTAAAGCGAAATTGTGGAAATACTCTAGAATACACAATCAAAATTCAAAATTCATCGTCATTAACACAACTTTGGTGTTCATCGTCGTCATAGGTATTCTTTAAAAGCACATCACTTAAAGTATGATTTTAGTTATATGTGTATAAGAATGGTTGTGGTTTTATGATCAAGTGAGAATAGGTAAAGACTGGTGATAAAAAGTATACTATTTATGACGTTAACGATGATGATGATGGTGATGATGATGATGATGATGATGATGATGATGATGTTGTTGATGATGATGATGTTGATGATGATGATGATGATGATGACGACGACAACGACGACGATGATGGTGATGATGATGATGATGATGATGATGATGACGCTGCTGCTGCTGATGATGATGATGATGATGCTGATGATGATGATGATGATGATGATGATGATGATGATGATGATGATGATGATTGAACATGCATAATAATGTATGCCGTTCCTACAAGATGCTGAATACTCTAATGTAGAATGTACTCTAATATAGAATATCATTGCTGGTCACACGATTGTGTTACACATTCATATTCAATGGATAGCATACATATACAGAAACATACTTATTTTATATTTTTAATCTTTAAATAGCCAGGAATAGCTCAGTATGTAACAAAATACTAGAGTCTCCTTAACATCAGTTTTGTCTCTTTCAATGACTCATATCTTTTGAAATCGTAGTAAGTAATCCCAGTGGCGTCATAGCTGTTACCTGTTCCTGGCGTTAAATATTGACCATTCAAATTTGCGACTGCACAATTTCGATACCACCATCCGCCATGACGTGTTCGAGCACAGCTGTCAGCGTTATCGTTGTCATACGTGAAAAAATGTATTCCAGTGTGCCAAGATAAACCATAATCAACATCACCTATAAAGAAAGTTTTACGGTATTGAAATGCGACAAAATACGTATTGCATATATACGGAATATTACGCTAGTCAATTGTTCCGAGAGTTTGTATCACTCGAGTGGCTTGTGTGATGACGTATCACACGAGATGCGAAATAGCATAAGCCACGAGAGTGATACAAACTCTTCGAACAATTGACTAGCGTAATATTCCTTTTATTATATACAACAACTAAAGAAAACAGTTAACAAATGTATTTTTACTTTAACAAAACAATGACTAAAACGGTACGCCATAGTTTATTTAAGACGCGTATGAATACAGTTTATGTAAATTAACGTGTAAACATTCGAACTGGGAAAACACAGGTTTCCGACACGCTTACCTTAATGCCATCGTTAATCGAATTTTTATAATAATTAAGTTGACAACTTTAATCCGATGTTTATAACAAAAACGTTAAAACGATATGCACTTCCACTTCTATTTTCTATGTCTTTATCGAAACTTAGTGTAAACCACACTATTTTATTGTATTCCTTTCGAAATATTCATTTATGCATGATAAAGACACACTCCAAAATACGTTTTTAACACATAGTTGACTGCTAAAAAACACCAGGTCCGACATGTCCTTACAGAGTTTAGATAAAACTATTGTTTTTTGTCACATAATGACGTCACACGATGTACTACGTAATATATTTCGTAATAGGGTATGTAAGTCTCGTCATGTGACCACCGATATTTCTATTTTCGGTGCGTGTAATGTGACGTCATTAAATGGGTCAAAGTAGTCCGGCTAGTATGGTAATACGGAATTGGAAACAGCGAGTAGCGTAATACGGGATTTTTTATTTCAACGAATGATACAGCCTGTATTTTGTTAAAAGCATTACACATGTATATAATAAAATTATATATATTCTATCACAATAAAATATTGGTAAATAAAAAATAACATGGAATAACAAATGACACAATTTCGCATCTTCGTGAATATGCTTATAAACTTGCATCGCTATCGCATCAATACCTTTCTGTAACGCGCAACACAAGAAACAACGGGCTATAAAACCGTGAATGTTGAATCAAACACAATTCAGTTTAGATACGCAAAACAACAAATTATAAAAATACCATTTTGCTAGGGAAATAAACATGCAAAAAAGCGTACCGACACATTTAATGACGTGCGTAAGTTAACATGCACAGTTTCATTACTCTGGCAACTATACCTTAAAGGGGCCTCTTCACGCTTTGGTAAATTGTCAAAATTGGAAAAATTGTTTCAGATTCCTTGAAGTTATGATATTTTTTAGGAACAGTAATACTGAACATTTACCATGCTCTAAAATATCCATTATATGCATCTTTTGACGATTTAAAAACCTGAAAAATTATAAAGCGTTGCAACGCGAAACGATTGAATAATTTTGAGAATTCTGTTGTTGTCGTTGTATTTTTTGATACTACGAGGATTGCATATATGAGGTAAAAAATGCATTGGTAATGATATAAGAGCGGATTGTAAAGTGGATTGAGCAGTAAACTTTTGCTCCATGGCTCCAGGGGTCAGTGCTTCGAGACCCGTTGAGGTTTACTTTTTTTAATTCTTTAATTGCATTCTTGTTTTGATACTGGAGATTGTTAGACCCAATGTTTACATTTATCAATATAAAGCATCTAATGACAAACTTCAAAACATGCCAAAATCTGTGAAAAGGCCCCTTTAAGGTTAACGCCTGACACGCGTTGCAAAATGTTAGTGTACTTAAAATGGAAAATATATCCGGTCATGGTACAAAATAACCCCAAAATGGAGATTCGTAAATGTATAATATGGTTGTTTTTTAATGTTAAATCAGTCTAGCAGCAAAACTTGTTGAGTTACGAATTACATAAGTTCAAACAAGAGATCTATGGTGGCTATATATCGTTTAATTGTATCCTGCAACTAGAATATTCTTAGTTAGGAGGAAATTTTAAATATGACCAATACAGAAAACAGTTAACCGCCAAGCGGGCTAAGTTTGACGACACAGTAATGATTTGAATAAGTTTGATAGATGCCACTATATGATGTTGCATCTCACATACCAATGCCTGTTGGTTTCAAAGGAGACGATTTAAATTTGTAAAACCCTTTTCTATTAAACACACACTAATAATGGAATAAAAGAAACATTATCAGAAGAGAAATAATTGTCGTTCGTTTTTAAAGGGAACTACCGATGCATATACAACACAATTCACACAATTCTTCATTTAACATTGACTCTGCGATCATGCGATCACCGCCTTGGAACGGTCATTCCAAAGCAGTGTGGGGTTAAAACCGGTTGATAGCTGTCATAACCTTACACGTGTAAATATACATTACCCTAACATATAATTCAAATTTTTAAGCAATAAAAGAGAAAATCTATTACATGTTTATATCGTGCTAATAATCGCGCTATATATCGACATTACTCGCTGCGAAAAATTTTAGCGGGTCACAAAATTTCAGATTTCGCTGAGAAATTTCGCAGGGGCTTAAGTCGAGATAAAGAGCGAATATTTATGCGAAATAAACGCTAATCACTTTCTTTCTGATATGGCTTGAAAGTTTGTCGCATTTAAACAATTAATACAAGTAATAAAGGGTATACAACGGCAACAAATACCTGTCTCGGCGTGGTCGTCGCCATCGTGTTTGTCAAGTGATTAACCCCTCTTAATTTACAACTATGTATACACTAATTTATCAATCATGTGACCATTGGTGTGTGGCAAGTTTTGATCATTAGAGATCAATTTGAACACACTTTTAACAAGACCACTATCTGATGTTACCTAATAAATATATCAACGCTCAAGGCCCTGAGATTATTTTTTTATACTTTGAGCTCACCTCGTGCATTTTGTGCTAAAGATGCACACAGCTTTTGATATGTAATTAATGTATCGGAAATGTATCATCATATGTATATTACCGGTACACCATCTGTTAATAACGGAGTTATGGTCCTTTGTGTCTTGAAAGAATGCTTATTAACATAAGCTTAGAGCTTTATCTCCATTTACATTAAAGCCATGAAACTTGCCATAGTTGTTCTCAATCATCTGGGGTTTCTTCACATTCAACACCCACAATCCTAGGGGCTCAGGTCAAGGTCACACATTGAGGTCAAAGGTCACACATTTGATGAATTATTCATTATTTAGTCATTCCTTTATTATGCCATGAAACCTGCCATAGTTGTTCTCAATCATCTGGGGGTGCTTCACATTCAACACCCATTACCCTAGGGGCTAAGGTCAAGGTCACACATTGAGGTAAAAGGGCGTTGTCCATCCGTCCAGAAAACTTTTGTTTCCAGAAGCATATTGGCAGGGGATATCAATTCAACGAATGTGCTTGTTGTTTTTGTATGTTCTCTTTGATGTCAGAATATAATGTAAAAATACCATACGCTTTTAAGGGTTTAGTGAATATGCATCTCGAGAAGTGTGATGTCTACTAAAAGGTACAGAATTATGCGTCGCAAGGTGTATGGGATGTTATACTAAGGAAGCGAGGGTTTAGTATTCCGCTCTTATTATTATTAGCCAGATCAAGCAAATGTTACCGATTCAAAATAACATTACCGAGATACATCTCAGGTGAGCGTACTTGGTATTTGTGATCGTCTTTTGTCCGTACTGTAAATACGTACTACGAATGTTTATAAACATGCTCGTATATGTATGACACGAATATGTTTTGTTTAGAGAAAACAAATATAAACATATATTTATATATTTCATCTAAATATATCATCAAATAAGATAGATAATTAGAAATATTACTACTTTTGTTTTTATAATTATTTCCCTTGTTTTAAGGGAAGAAACTATGCGATGGTTTCCACTCGAGATCGCACTAGCTGTTCTGTCTAAGATTGTTGTATCTTTATTGTTATCCGAGCACGTACGGAAATCATTGTTTCCGCTACTTGTCTTTGTGATTTACCAATACCAAATACAATAATAAAAAAAGAAAAATATATATTATAGAGTTATTGTTTCTTATTAACGTAGTTGGTGTAGATAATTTTTCAAGTCATATCTGACTATTTGAAATGAAGCAGTTTCGGTGTAATTTCGATGAAATAAAATAAATTGCTCTTCAACAGTGCAGACCTGATTGGAAAAGGGGTATTTGATTAAATCGAAAGAGATGGGCATTGGCGTGATCGCTGCTTACGACGATCAAAGCATTAAATAAGTTGGTCTATTAGTATTCGCAAATGCCACGTTGAGCGTGATTTGTCATCCATATTGAACAGAACATTTTTCTGTTCTTAACAACTACGCTGTCAATAGGGAAACAAAAATGAGAAACCCCCAAAAAGTTGTCTGGTATTTTTCATTTAGCAGACCTTCGTACGAGTTCATATTTGCAGTCGATGACAAAGAAACATATACTTAAAAACTAGGTATCGATTTTAACATGGTGTTCGTAGAGCAAGTTCATGCAGTTATCACCATTGAAACCTTGACAATTTTATTGTTAATACAATTTAACCATGTGTACACCAAGTGAGGCTGTTACTACATGTAAAATAATTTCGTACTATTCTCCCTTTACTTGAACTATTGTTTTTCTTTCATATAATACCAAGTGGACTCTTCCATCCTTCTAAATTGGATCAATATATTTCCAAAATTAGGGATTTCTAGTATATTTATTTCTATATTTAGAATATTTCATACAGAAATGCCTTTAAGCAAAAAGCGCAGACCCAGATGAGACGCCGCATTATGCGGCGTCTCATCTGGATCTATGCTTTTTACCAAGGCCTTTTTTTCTAGACGCTAGGCATAAATGGGTAAATAGCAATTTATACAAGACAACGTACTAAATGCTCGCATTCATGTTTCATGCTAAAATTACTTAACTACATGTATGTAGAATGTTGTGTAAATCATTTGTAAGATGCCGAAAGGAAATTTTGAATATCTTGTCTTTAATATAAAATTAATATTTCATATTTAAAATAATGATACATTTAGAGTAAAGTTCACAGTTATATTTTGTGGATATTTTAACAGTTGTCGTTGGGAATGTGGATATAGTTAGATTATATCATTCAAACATTGGTTGTATTTAATGGGACCTGTTCACGTTTTGATAAATTTACAAAATTGATAAAAAAAATGGTTTCATAATTGCAAATTTTTGTTGAAGCTATGGGTTTTTTTAGGAAACAGTAATAATGGACATATGTTATGCACTAAAATATCAATTGTATGCATCTTTTTGACGATTTAAAAACCTGAAAATTCTAAAGCGCTACAAAGGCGAAACGATTGTATAATTAGGAAAGTTCTGTTGTTATCGTTATCATATTGTTGTTATCCTTATTATAGTGTAATCGTGTGACATTACAAGGATTACCTATATAAAGTATACATTACGTGCATTATCCCGTCATAACGATTGGCCGAATTTACTCCAAGGCTCAGTGGTTCGAGCCCAGGTGTGGATTACGTTTTTTTCATTCTTCAATTTTAACCAATTTATGCCTAGTGGACTCTCCCATCCTAGTAAATTGAACCAATTTATTTCCAAACTTAGGGATGTCTAGTATATGTATTCTATATTAAGAATATTACTTACTGAAATTCCTTAAGCAAACAGCGCAGACCCAGATGAGACGGCGCATCATGCGGCGTCTTATCTGGGTCTACGCTGTTTGCAAAGTAATTTTTTCAGGACGCTAGGCATAAACGGGTTAATTTTTAACTGAAACTGTTTTGTTCCGATGTTTACATGAATTTTAGGCATTAGTTCGCAATCTTCAGAACATGCCAAAATCTGTTAAATGGTCCGTTTAAGTCATGGATATTAAATACTTATTATGACGTGAGCCGTGTATAAGTTCAACAAACAGGAGATATTTGCTAATCCATAAGAGCTTATTGCAAAAAAATATTATCACGCATGCAAAAGTCAATTTGCAATTTTAAAGTTGAGCTGCTCTTTAAGAAAAGGGGGTTTAATACGTGTGCATAAAGTGTCGTCCCAGATTAGCCTGTGCAGTCCGCACAGGCTAATCAGGGACAACACTTTCCGCTTTTATGATACTTTTCCTTTCAAGAAAGTCTCTTCTTAGCAAAAATCTAGTTAAGAGGGAAAACGTTGTCCCTGAACAATATGTGTGGACTGCACAGATTCATCTGGGAAGACACTTTACGCAACTCCCTTTTCACAGAGCATGGTCCAATTTTAATATATCCCCTGTCTTTGATTTCAGGTTTTCCCATTTAAATATACGCTTAATCTAGTACGTACATATCCAAATGTATCTGTTTGAATACTATAAGCAAGAATCACAAATTAATAAGCCTTGGTTTTATGACAAACCTATGATCCACATATTTAAAATAATTATTATCAAAACACTGTGTAATTTTCTTTCTGTTATTATATCTGCAATGTAGACCCCAGTACATCGTATACAAAGTATAAAAAGCCTTTTTATCAAAGGTGAGTGTATTTTGCAACACTTTCCACAGACAAAGTATGTTCATTTAACAAATACAAAAAGTGCGAGACGATACTATTTATTAGCAGAAGCGGCCTTAAATACATAAAAAACAGTTAAGAATTTACAGATATTTACGGCAAATAAAAGTTTACAGCTCCTGGTCTCAGTCTGAAAACAATCGATTCGTTTTGTTTAAATTAACAGCATTCTTGAAAAACTGGGCTTAACGCATGTGCGCAAAGCGTCGTAATAAATAATCTGAGCAGTCCAAACAGGCTAAGCAGGGACACCACTTTGCGCCATTATTGGACTTTTGTTTAGAGAAGACATCTTTAGCACAAACAATGCCCTCAATGCGGAAAGAGTCGTCCATGATTAGACAGTAATTACACACGCAGAACAAGGATGACACTTTCACTACATGCATTAAGACCAGATTGTTTGTTAAAATAGTTTGTCTTTAGAACACACTAAAGTGTTGTATCGTATTTGATAAACAATTGTACGAATGTAATAATTTATACCACTGAAATACAGTTCTTAATAAAAAGCTGATCGAAGAGTATAACGACGAAGAAACGTGAAAAGCCAAGGTTGATGTTAACATAGCGTTAGTAGTCGAAGTAATCCTTATTGCATCTCTCATTGAGATCTCGAACGATCTTCTCGCACGTGCCGAAATCTCGCAAGTCATCTGGTATCACTATGACGATGTTGTTGATGTCATTGCTCTTTGGATCACTCAGGATGTAGTGGTTCCCCTAATTGTACAAATAAACATAATTGCAGTACTTTGTGAAAAAAGGGTTTAATGCATGTGCAAAAAGTGTCGTCCCAGATTAGCCTGTGCAGTCCACACAGGCTAATCAGGGACGACACTTTCCGCCGAACCTGAATTTTCTCTAAGAAGAGTATTTCTTTATAATAAAAATATCATAAAAGCGGAAAGTATCGTCACTGATAAGCCTGTGTGGACTGCACAAGCTAATCTGGGAAGAAACTTTACGAACATGCATTAAACCCCCTTTTAACAGAGCACGACCCATATGTAACATTAATATGTCTCAGTTGTCTATTTTTTAAGCGTATACTCAACCAAACCGTAAAGCGTTTTATATCTGGACTTCAGATTTCCTACTTGCCCCGTACAAATCGAGAAGAAACAATAATAAAAAAAGTTGTTAAATCGGTCGTTCAACAACAACAAAACTGAACAAATGTGTCCATCGTAGATATTAACTGCGTACCATGGAGTGCTCCGAGAGCCCGCAATTGGTCGCAAAGGTCCGCAAGGCTTCGCTGTTACAATTGTCTGGAAACCGAAGAGGTGAGTCCGTCGACCACCAGGCTAAAAATACATCAACAATGCCGGATTTTAGCCAGTATTAAAAATGCCGGGGTGGGGGAGGGGGATTGCTGGTGAGGATGAAAAGAGGCAATGTGACCTTATAGATGAACATTTGTCGATTTTAAACTGTTTACATTGTAATTATTTCATAGAGTTGTTTACACTAATGTACACGAGCATAAACTACCTGCATGAACATTTTGTTGTATTGATACTCGTTTAATTTCTTGCAAGCGTAGAACTTTTATCATATGACCCGCGTATGACATATGCCGCAAGCGTAGCTCCTGACAATACGAGTCGTGTTCTGAGAAAACTGGGCATAATGCATGTGCGTAAAGTGTCGTGCCAGATTAGCCTGCGCAATCCGCACAGGCTAATAAGGGACGACAGTTTCCGCTTTTATGACAATTTTTCTTTAAATGAAGTCTCTTCTTAGCATAATTCCAATTTAGGCGGAAAGTGTCGTCCCTTATTAGCCTGTGCGGACTGCACATAGCCTGTGCGGACTGCACATGATAATCTGGAACGACACTTTACGCACATGCATTATGCCCAGTTTTCTCAGAACGCGACTCATAGTGTGCGAATAGACAGGCTGGCCAGGAGCTACGCTTGCCGCGGTCCGTTAATAAGACCACGGAGCCTTGCTCGTTATACCGGACAGGTTGGCTCCTAACCAAACAACGCACACTGGTCATATATGACATAAACCCTATTTTCGCATGACGTTGCTTTAATGATGCCCAGCAGTTGTCAAAGCGGATTTTAACAAATGTCGCCCCCACAATCGTTCTATCAATATTCGACTTATATAAACGTTTATAACAAAAAAGAAAATTGAGTCTTAAAAGTAGCACTAATAGAAGCAAGAGAATAATCAGTAACAGCAGTAGTAGCAACAATAGCAGTAGCAGAAGCAGTAGCGGTTTGAGCACTAAATAGGTGAATGAATTGCAACACAAGTCTTACCTGTCACTACGGAGATCATAAGACCTATGACGAAGAGGAAAACCACAGCCTTGCTCATCTTTGTGGACTAACAGGCACGGACAGACAAGCAGTGGTTTAACTGAACATCAGTGTGATCAATTTATAAATCATTTCCTACATTTACAGCCAGTAACGGACATTCGCACTTAGGCTATTACAGGATTATGCATGTTTTGCTTTTTCAAGTCCCACTATTTCTATTGACGCTAGAACGTGTCCTCGATCGTGTATGATTAAAACCTACCTACATTTATGTGTTCCCCAAAATGTACAGTTTTGTGTGAAGCATTCATATCAAAATTATAATATTTTTTAATATTCATGCAACGTTGGAAATGTTCCATTTGGTCATTTTGTTATTTGAAAAATCAACATTTTATTGCTGGTAATGAAAACCGAATTAAAATAACGTAGGCCTTAAAATAGTTAACAAACGTAAGAGCTGTACGGCCTCATGTCTTTCGCAGGCGGCTAGATTTTTATTGAACAAGGATATAGGACTTGACCGGTTTGTCTTGATATACAAGTGCGGTGGTCTACACCGACACAACACTCGAGGTACCTAGTAGAGCAGCAAGGGTCGGCGGATGTGTTTACTTCCTTTGCAATACTAGAAATTAAATGTGCATATGCAATACCAAGAAACTTATTATTGTTCTATACTCTATAAAAATGTAATAGTTTTAAACATTATAAATAAACTATAATAGTAGGAACTATACAATATTTACATAATAATATTATCAAGAAGTATATGATATTTTAGAGGAGTTGCATTGTTTTGCAAACGCACAGAGACGTGATAGGAGATTGGTTAATGTTTGGTCCCCATATACAAACTATCTTCATATAAGTTGCGAGCAGTAATTTCAAATTGAGTTTAAATTGTATGCATCGTTACGTTTGGATGGTTAACTGTCACAGTGGACAACGCTAAACGAAAACTGTTTACATGGTAACGTTCTATTATATCAGAGAGCTCTTGATGCCAATGGAACACTCAATGGGATAGTCGTCGAAGCAGGATGCGATCTTATGGGTTAAAATTGTATTGGACATGGGTAACACTATTTGAATGCCATATGTTCATTATTTAATTTAAATCTCGAAAAATATCACATACAAGTTTTTCCTTTTTATAACATAGTAGAAATTATACAAAAGGAGGAAACCTTTTTGGAATCCAGAAACTCTATCAGGAGATAGTTGTCTTGATTTTGTGAGTCGCGTTCTGAGAAACTGGGCTTAATGCATATGCGTAAAGTGTCGTCCTAGATTAGTCTGTGCAGTCCGCACAGGCTAATCAGGGACGACACTTTCCACCTAAACATGATTTTCGGCAAGGAGGGACTTCCTTGAAACTAAAAATACCATAAAAGCGGAAAGTGTCGTCCCTGATTAGCCTGTGCGGACTGCACAGGCTAATCTGGGATGACACTTTACGCACATGCATTAAGCCCAGTTTTCTCAGAACATGACTCTTATTAACAACTTTCATAACATAACACGCAGCATAAAAATATACAAATTAAACAGGGATCTCCGTATTAGAACGGTCAATGCAAAGCATCGGGGATTAAAACCGGTTTGAAAATTAGCCGATCCGAATCAGGTTCCTCCTGATTTTGAATAACACACAAACAGCACACTGACAACAATTGACAAATTATGTTTGACGAACAGGGACCATTAGACCTTATGTCTGATGAACAGAGACCATTAGACCTTATGTTTGATGAACAGAGACCATTAGATCTTATGTTTGATGAACAGAGACCATTATACCTTATGTTTTATGTACATAGACCATTAGACCTTATGTTTGATGAACAGAGACCATTAGACCTTAAGTTTGATGAACAGAGACCATTAGACCTTATGTTTGATGAACAGAGACCATTAGACCTTATGTTTGATGAACAGAGACCATTAGACCTTATGTTTGATGTACAGAGACCATTAGTCCTTATGTTTGATGTACAGATACCATTAGACCTTATGTTTGATGAACAGAGACCATTAGGCTTTATGTTTGATGAACAGAGACCATTAGACCTTATGTTTGATGAACAGAGACCATTAGACCTTATGTTTAATGTACAGAGACCATTAGACCTTATGTTTTATGAACAGAGACCATTAGATCTTATGTTTGATGAACAGAGACCATTAGACCTTATCGATGGTCTCAATTTAAAATGTCGAACCTACAAAAACACAAGTTTTCAGGAGACCTATTTTAGTTAAACATTTCTTGCACAAAGTCAAATAAAGATTATTTTAAACATTTTTAAAAGTGTCGCATGATAGACCATGTTCGTATGGAACTAATTTGACGTTAAGTTAATAAATCTGCTGTAAAATGTATCTTCGTCATTTAGACTTGCATTTATGTGATGTTTCGGCAAATTGGACAGCTTATTGTAATAGATTTTGTTTCAATAGAATAAATTTTTCCACTGTTGTCCGTTAGATATAGCAAAGCAATGCATTTTTTTTCTGTTTTACACGGTGGAACAGAGGTGACAACCGCAATTCGTTATTTATAGTGTGGCCTCAACTTAGTAACTTGTGGGAACGACTAATAAAGTTGAGGGAACAACATCATAAGTTGTGGCTTCAACTTAATAACTTGTGGAAACAATTTTTAAAATAACTTGTGGAAACAACTACGTACGTTGTCCCCACAGCTGTTTAAGTTGAGACCTCAGCTTAGTAACTTGTGGCCACAACTTCATAACTTGCTCCCAAAACTTATTAAATTGTGACCTCAACCTAGTAATTTGTTCATTTAACTTATTAAGTTATTCCTTCAACTAAATAACTTGTGGGAACAACTTATTTATTAAGTTGAGGCCTCAGCTCAGAAACTTGTGGCGACAACTTCATAACTTGTTCCCACAACTTATTAGTTTTTGCCTCAACTAAATAACTTGTGGGACCAACTAACTATGTTGAAACCACTAATTTAAGTTTAACCAATAATATCGGGCGTTTCATCTTTACCGTTTTATCACAATTAGTACCCCTTATTTTACTAGGTGCTCGGGTTCGAGCACTATCCCTGTTAGCTATGGATCCCCCGTTCGAGCCCTATCTGAGCACTTGCCATGTAAGTCATGGATTTCAGATTTGAGCCCCTATCTGAGCGATCGCCAAGTTAGCGACTTGGTTCAGGGCTCCAACCCTGTTGTGAAAACTAGGCACATAAGCGACGGATTCCGGTTGGGAATCCAGGTCTGATACCTCCCTTTTTAAACGATGGGTCTTTGGGTTTTAGCCCCAGTCTAAGGACTTTCCCTGTAAGCGACTTGGATTCCAGTCTGAGCATTCGCACCCTACGTAACGGATCCCGGCTTGGATGCCCTGCTTGAGCACTCACCCTGTATGCTATGCCCCCGGGCTAAAATCCCTGTTTAAGTACTTACCATTTAAGCGAACGGACCCTGATCAAAGTCGTAGTCTTATCGCCGGACCCGAAAAATGCGGGATTTATAGCTTACAGGGCTAGTGCTCAGACCGGCGCTAGAACCCGAACACCCATAGCTTGCGAGGCTAGCTCTCATTTCCGGACTCGAAAGCGGGAAATGTTGCTTACGAAGCTCATTTCCGCAGCCGGTCGCTTAGTAGGCGGGTGCTCAGTATGGTATGTTAGCGACGGCTGTTTGGTTCGAGTCCCTGTGTGAACCCGTAGCTTTCGGTGCGAACGCTCAGACTGAGGTTTGCAACCGGGATCCTTCCCTTACTGGGCAAGAGCTAAGACACAGGCTTGAACCCGGGATCCATAGCTTTCAGGACTAGTACTCAGACTGGGGCTCGAACCCGGGACCGGTCACTGTTGGTGCAAATTCTCACATCGGAATTCGAGCCGTCGCTTATAGGGTAAATCCTTAAACCGAGGATTGATCTAGAGACCCAAAGCTTTCAGGGCTAGTGCTCGAACTATGATTCGAACCCCGAGGCCGTCGAAAACTCCGTATTAGATTTTCAGACCGTCGAAAACTTAGGCATCTTGCACTCGCCTCGTAAGCGATGGTTCCCGGGATCGAGCCCCGGTCAGAGGAATCGCCCTTTACAAGAAGCGTCCCGGGTTCAAATCCAAAAACCATGGGACTCGAAACCGGGATCCGACGCGTACGTTGCTAGTGCTCAGACCGGGGATGGAACCCTGAACCCAGTCGCAAACAAGGCAAGTGCTCAGACAATTGTGGTCTTAACTTAGTAACTTGCGGCCAGAAGTTATAAAGTTGAAGGAACAACTTACTAAGTTGAAACCTCAACTTAATAAGTTGTAGGAACAAGCTATTAGTTGCGGCCGCAAGTTACTAAGTTAATACCTCAACATTTTATATTATTTTGATATCTTTTTGCGTTCATCAATGCTATAAAATGTACATCATTTAATTATTTTATAAGCAAACGTTTACGTTTCGTCAATTTGCCTTAAAATACATGGCTATATTGATACTTTAATATATTAATAAGCTCGCAAAATGCCGACGTAACAATTTTTTTCAGCTTCGTCATTTTGACTTCAAGCAATTGCGGTTCGTCATTACATCACGTGACTATATGGAGCTGTTGCAATTGGTTAACTATTTTGTTGTTTTGGGGGTATAATTATGTGCATTGATTTCCCGCTTTACACAATATCAAAATCGCGAAATGCCAAAAATGTAGGTTCGTCATTTTAAATTGGGACCATCGTTATGTTTGATGAACAGAGACCATTAGACCTTATGTTTGATGAACAGAGACCATTAGACCTTATATTTGATGTACAGAGACCATTAGACCTTATGTTTTTCTCCTTCTCCGGTATACGAAGCAGTCAACGCTCTATCTTTTACCCCATACCCTGAGGTCTGAATAATGAATATCATATTTCGTTTTGGGGCGACTATTTGCTTGCCTGAATCCAATTTTTCACGCTATTGTTGTTCATGTTTGTAATTCCGTTGTTAAACGATGTCAAAGTAAGAAAGAAGTCAATGATATTTATATAAGCTAGATTGTTTCGTTAGCCCAAGCTTGTATGTAACATTCTCCGCTATCCTGGTAGAACGAGTACCTGATATCTACGGAGAAGATCTTCTAAAGGCTCCCTAGCTCACAAGGGATACTATGGAAAATACGTTGAAAAACATATATGCATAAAATACAGCAGACAATTATGTGACCGCGTCTCTTAAACATAGGTTTATTGAATCTTCATATCTTAAAAACGCAGACAATAAGTATTTATTGATGTATCCGTTTTATCTAGGATGTGCGTCTTGACCTAAGAGGTTTCTTTTCCCCGCGCATATCTGCCATTTAATGTAAAGTGTTTAAAATCACGTTTGTTTGAGTACATAAAAAGGCACTTCATTTAATGTCTTTACAAGCCACTATAAACCATACGGACGAAATACAAAAAGAGATAAATCTATCTGGATATAAATCTGAATCCTTTTGCAACCGAATGCTTGTGGAAAAGCATTCTTCTTTTTCTAAAGTGGCTGTATTTTATATTGTGTCGTGGTGTCAGTTATCTTCATAAAAAACATAGAACATTTCAAACTGTTCAATCTGTTCGCGTAAACAATGCTTCATGGTTGTTTAATAAAAATCAACTGCTAAATATATAACAGTATATTGACGACAGCATTTTCAAGTATCTACTGCAATATAAATACTTAAGTTATTTTTAGGAATTCGCAACTAAAATTCGATTTTGTTTTCGATGCGTCAATCTTTGACCATGTCCCTTTAAGAAGTCGTTTGCACCAGGAAATATGTGGATGAGTAGTGATATTCGATATGTCTTAAAGGAACTATTTTACTTAGTCTGCAGGCTACAGATCAGTAACTCGGTATATCAAATGACCCGCAAGCGGAAAACTGATGTGCTGTTTCCTGATAATGCAATCCCCGCTAATGGGTCATAATATAATTCTTTACGTGATCAATATCATTAGAGATGTTAACCGATTCGGGTTTAGCATTTAAGACGCTGTATTCTATGAAAATGAAAAGTAACACAAACAGGTCCAACAAAAATACAACCAAACAATACAACAATCCATCTATTCAACATTGTACTAATTGATCGTGGTCAATATTTCATTTGGTTGTATTCTTGCGCGTTTTGCATTCGTTGAGTGAGACCGTAACAGTGCACTCACTCAGGTTCTCTTCAACAGATTAAACTTACTTCAATATCGGTACCTTAATATTGTCAAACATAAAGGTCAGTGCCACGTTAATATTGGCGAACTATACTTTATCATACATATTCACATAGTCACAGAAGGTGTTAATAGTCATAATGAGGGATGACTTGTATTTGCATTTGTTTGCATGAAACCCACGTAAAATGAAGCAGTCACGGTATGTATGTCAGTGCATCTTACACGATGACTGCTAAACGTAATACAATTCGTTAAACAAACGTATGATATAACACTCGGGGTAGGTGTTCCAGTGCAAAATACGCAGTGACCGCTAACTGCATTATGATACTCTACACAAACGTAAAATATAATCGTCTTTATGTACGGGGGCTATGACGTTTATCTTTGGAGCGGGATAACGAATGTAGGCGCGGTTTGACACTGGCGGCTACCTTCCAAAACAGCTAGATATATATCGAGACGCGTTCTGGGAAAACGGGGATCAATGTATGTGAGTGAGGCGTCCTTCAATATTGTCATGTGCAATCCGCACACATGCTAATCAGATACGATACAGTTCGCGTTAATGGTATTTTTCGTTGTAAAAAAGTATCTTCATATTAAAAACCCAGTTTAGGCAGAAAGTGACTGATAAGCTTGTGTGGTTTGCAAACTCTAAGCTGGAACGACGCTTTCAACACTTGAATTATGCCCAGTTTTCGCAGAGCGCGGCTCACATCATTACTGCTACGATATGCGCCCAATATTAAGAATACCGATAAGGATTAAATATGTTCGTCAGAAAACGTTTTCTCATGCACTTGATTAACCTTTATCGCGAATATTAACATCAAATAATCAAGCGCTGTACTTAAATGAGTCACGTTATGAGAAAACTGGGCATAATGCTTGTGCTTAAAGTGTAGTCCCGGATTAGCCTGTGCAGTCCACACAGGCTAATCAGGGACGGCACTTTCCGCTTTTACTAGATTTTTGGTAAAAAGGGACTTCCTTTAAACGAAAAATACCATTCAAGCGGAAAGTGTCGTCCCTGATTAGCCTGTGCGGAATATGGGACGACACTTAACGCACATGCATTATGCCCGGTTTTCTCAAAACGCGACTCATACATATTTGTTAAAACTTAACATGATGTTTGTGTTTGCTGTATGTTGGTCACTTTCCCTATTAAACTATAATTGCGTATATATTACGTAACTGGATTTCTCTAATAAACTGTAATTCAAAAATGTGCTTATTCTTAACAATCATATAAGTGTGACCAGAACATATCAGTGTTTATTAAATGCCATTTCAAATGCCATGGTAGAACATGTCCTTTTTCTCTCACAGTGCCCCTCACGATCCCACCGATACTGAACAATACAAAAACTACTAACAGCTACGCCCGTGGACCTATATCCAAGTCAAGGACAGTGTCCTTCAGCACCGTGTAGCTTTTGATGGATGGTCCACGGCCGTCCAAAAACTCAAATGCTCATATATTGAGACAAAAGTATAATAAGACTTTCGATGCGCATGCGGGCAAAACCGATTGCAACTGAATTGTCAGCTATCTTGAATTGTTAGCGTGAAAAGAATGTGCTAAATTTATTTGATATTTTTATATGAGAGATATTGTAGGCATAGAATTTGGATAGTATTATCATTATTAAGTCAACGAATATCAATAAGTGTATTATTGTCATGAAGAAAAACGAAACACGAGCCCTGTTAGAGACGAATGGACAATTTGTAAGCCATTACTCTCAAAATTAAAGACATCGCCGCTGAATAGACACACACATTATTTCATATCGGATTTCATGTCATGATTAAACAACGGTGTTTGTTATTTATTTACACATAAAACATAGTATTGTATACACAGGATGTGTATATCAAGGTAATATGTGTCCGTTTCTGCCAATTTATATATGTTTGTTCAAGAAATAATATATATTAAATAGTTTTTCATTAAATGTAACGCTTGCATTTATTCGGCTACTGCCGTTTGCATATTTTTGCTTCTGATGTTTGCCATTCCTAAACGTTCTACTGACGTTTGCCATATTTGTTTTCACTCTTTAAACGTTTATTTAATATCTGGTAGATATTTTTGTTTGTTTATGCATAGACATACGTAATATATGTTCGTCCGGTAAAGCATAGACAGTTCTGTGATCGTTAATTTTCGAGAACACTGACTCTTTGTAATTTTACTACTGACGTTTGCTTCTTAAATGGAAATTTGCGCCGAAGTGTTCTCGAAAACCAGAGCAACACACAAAACGCGTGATATACCGATCGAAGCTATATGCATGCCATATTGCCTGCACTAGGTCGTATGAAATCAGAGGATGATCAGCAAAGATATTGGAGAAAAAAACCTACCTTGCGCGGCTGTTTGTTGTCATAAAATGAGTACTGACGTTGACTTTTGTGATCACGTGACAGTTTTTGTTCATTCACAGTGTAGAGGATCAGTACGTATTTCAACAAAATAAAAATACTTGTAAATTAAATCAAGAACGTGCCAACTCTTCCAAATAAAAGATCAATATGTCCATTAATGTTTCAACATGTTACATTAAAGTTTACTAACGTATTTGAGGAAATCGAAATGTTTTAAGAGTCGGATGCCAAATTTTCATGGACACTTTTTTTACCGATCATCTTAATGGCAATTGCGCTTCTATTCCAGATTACTCGACACTTTTTACCAGATATAACACACTCTATTTAGTGAATCATAAATGCGGAATTCGCTGTGGAATACTGTTATAGTAAGCAGGCGATAAATGTATGTACTGGCGTAAATTAAAAACTAATTACCGAAATATTGTTTATCCCTTTGGAATATGATTATGATTGTGTATAAATGTGCAAGATAAATGTGAAAATAATTCGATATGTATGATGAGTACAGTCTATATGTATCACAAAATATAACGACAACAACAAATATCTCCAAATTATTCATTCGTTTCAAATTGCAACGCTTTATGACTTAAACGGTTTTTTATCGTAAAAAGATGCATATAATGGATATTGAAGAGCATGGTAACTGTTCAGTATTACTGTTTCCTAAAATATATCATAACTACAACGAAAATTTGCGAATCTGAAACATTTTTTTAAATGTTGTCAATTTACCAAAACGTGAAAAGGCCCCTTTAATTACTTTTTGTTATGTTTCACTTAGTCAGCTCAATATGATTTTACTGAAATAATGTTAAAATGCAACTAAGCATGATTGTTTGTATTGTTTCCGCTTTTTTTCATGTAGTTTTTTTATTTTCAAAACAAGATGTGACAATCATGAAGACACATGTATACCGCATTATTAACTCTAAATCGCTGTTCTTATCAGTGTTTACCAGTATATACTTGTTAGTCTATTTTATTAAAGCGAGATTATACGTTTGTGTACATGTGTTAAATTGTAATATATTGATAAAATGCGTCACAATAACACACACTAGGCAATACAAATTATACATTGAAGACGATGTTCATTAAATGCAGCAAAGACAAATTAGCGCCCGAGCCGATAATGACAATGATATTTCGTTCATATTTTCCTACAATAACCTGCATTCGTCTTTTTATTAGAATCAGAGTTATTGTCCGTGCGTCGTATGAATATATATCGTTGCAGGAATTTAAAATGAACCGTTAAACTAAATTTATATTCACATCGTACATGCATGATATACATGCTGGTGAATTCGACTGTACAGACATTTCGATTTCAGAATTAAATAATTAAATAATCGCTTATTTCTCATTTTTCGACACACGTTCTGCTTAACTTTTATTTTAATTTATATAGAAAAATATAAATGAAAGGTTATTTTACACATTTTATTTAAATTAATAAATATTTGACAAAATATTCTATATAATCTCGCTTTAATTAATGCGCAGTTTTAATGCAAGTAGCGACAGTTTTGTATTGGCATCTTATTCAACAAGTATAGTGTTACTTTACACAGGATTTAATGAAGAACAAATGTGTATTTGCCGCTTTAGGATCCCTTTACTCCCGTTAATTAGAGGCCTGCTATGATTAAAATTAAACACAATCGTGTTAATCCACATGATCCGTTGTATTTTTATCTCTCTGAATCTCAAGTTACCACCAAAAAACAAGTTCATTATGTAGACAATTATTTCCGGTTGTCACTTGAAATATATTACTTTAGAAATAAGCGTTTGAATCTTATTTAGAAATTGCACTTATAATATTAATTGTATAAATTAATATTAATGAAATTTTTTAAAACAACCAACGTCATTGGTTACATTTCACATGTCTATGTATTTACGCTATGCATAGATTCTCAATGTGTCGCGCTTGACTATTCAAATTGATTCGTTCTTCAAAATGTTTGGATACATAGCCATAATTTACATAAATGCATTTCATGTAGAAGATAAAACTCGGTTATCAGAGTGCCCAATTTGTTGTAAGTCTCTGTTATCCGAAGTGCCCTATATCGGGAATCAAAGTAACCGCAATTTCAATAATACCACCTATTCAAAAATTGCTCTATCTTCGTTTATAGTTCATTGAATACTATCAAAATTTCAGTATTTGAAGCACATTGATTACTCCACATGCTGGAATAGCAAACAATTTCTTGCAATATTTATAAATAGTTTTATTGTGTTGAAATGTTTACTGTTCACCCTGTTTTTCGATCGAACTTTCTGTTGTTGGGGCACGAATCTACCATTTTACGCTGCCACTCTGGGACACTGAAGAATCACATATCCCTTGCATTTGCTTTAAGTATAATACAGCGACACAATATTTTTGCGCTTTATGACATATTGCTGACTAGTTGAACGCGTGTTATATTCTCAAATGCTTAATAAACGGATATGAACTGACGGGATTGATTAAGAAACAATTAAAATCCTGCATGCAATTTTAATTATATAATGTAAATGGTTAAGCTAAGCGGAGCTCTTTATGTGGCAGCATGCCATACATAAGCTACCAACACATTTCTTAAAGTACTTCAATTCACTAACTTTGTATAATAATTATTCTGGTTTACCTGTGCATAATGAATTAATGATGCATACATGTTCCGCAGTTAGCGTTAATTCCTTCCATTCAGATAAGATAATTCAAACACGATGTTGTGTGCTTGTGTCGTATGATTTTAGTACTCCTTACTTTATTTATAACCAACAACTGTCATTTTCAGGTACTGTACTTGCCACTATCATGGCGTTTTAACCCATTTATGCCTAGCGTCTAGAAAAAGGCATTGGCAAACAGCGTAGAGCTTAATGAGACGCCGCATCATTCGGCATCTCATCTGGGTCTACGCTGTTTGCTTAAAGGAATTTCTGTAAGAAATATTCTGAATATAGAAATAAATATACAAGACATTCCTGATTTTGGAAATAAATTGGTCTTATTTAGAAGGATGGGAGAATCCACTAGGTATAAATGGGTTAATGATGTTGTTCTGTTAGTTGTTTGAAATTGAACAACTCCGGAACATAATTATCAATCAGCTGTTTAAAAGAGAGCTTGTTGTGAGCAAACATGTTATAAAAATAAAATAAGTCAATCCTCCGCCACAAGTGTTTACATTTGAAATGTATTTGTAAATGCGTAATGGTCTTTGGACGTTCATGTTAAATGTGGCGGCATATTTCCTTTTATTTTATTGTTATGATAATTTTTACTGTTTGCACCAACATATTATTTCAACACGTATAACTATGTGGGATGAATAATAAGGGAAAAATTGACGTCGACTAGTTTCTGATAATCCGTCCAAAGTTCGAATTAATCCAGCAACAAACAACATTGCGTGCGCAAACCTTTCAGCCCAATAAACTTCACATCCCGACGATTTTAATCATTTCTGAACACAGCAATTGCCATTTGCTAATTGATTAGGCTAAATTTTACTAATTCCATTGCCGTGTACGCGGAATCGGTTTGGTATTTATTAACTCCGGAAGTGTGTATCAGTGTGTTGCTAGGCCGTATCGTCAGCCATTGTTTCCGGTTGCTACGGACGCACTGAGGCGAAACTGATTAATCAAATTAAAATGTTCAATTTTAGTTTTAATGAAACACCGACCTATATAAACAGGCAGTCTCTAGTGAATCAAAATTTTCACTCGTTCTTTAGTAAAGGCAGCCGGATTTGTTTAGTTACGAATATTAATACAATTTGTATTGCACCGTTTTTGATAAGCTTAAATTTTGAATAAACAGATACTGGGGTAAGTTGTCTATTACTATATAAACTATTATTTCAGTGAATGTTTTAATATATCTGTATATTTAAATGGCTCGTTTAACAAGAAACATAATAACAATACGAGCTTGATATGTTTCTAAATAGTTGTAACTTTAACATTGAATCAGATGTATTGCTTTCGCTTCGCTTTAAAATCTATAAAAAAAATGTTTAATACATAAAACTAAAATTGTACATATTTCAGAGAGTATGTCATAGGTTTCAATTAGTTTTTACATATCAATGATGATCTGTGACTATTTGAAATTATATTGAAGAATAATGCACAAATACTATGAACACAGTTGAATATATTGAGGTGTGTAATGATTACGAAAATTAGCCATTTAAACGAAAAGCTAAATACACAAGGAATGTGTAAAGCACATGGAGTATTGCCATTTCGAATAATATTGTATACTATTAAATTAATGTCGAACTGGTCTACTTAGCATGATTAAACGATATATTAATTTAAATTTTTAATTTATTTTGAGCCAAAAACCTACGTATCATAGGTTTTCATCTGGCTATGTTATACATGTTATTTTCTTGTAGAAAATATTTTTACTTGTAAATACTTTGATCAAAATATATTATAGAGAAGAAGACTTCGGAAAAACAACAAAATGGTTTACACAACATATAAACTAGCGCGACTTGCGAATATTTAGTTTTATAGATTAAAAACTCTTTTAAATCTGAACAGAATATTACTTCTTTTTACAGAATTCACCAATTAACTGATAATGCATCCTCTTTTCTTCAATATGGAACTCCTATTCATTGTGACTGCTAGTTTTATGGTGATGTCATCCGCAAAGCCCAAATTTTTGACGCCATCAGGTAAAAATGCGATATTGATGTATAAAAAAGTGTATCCGTTCTGTTCATATCACTTCAACAGAAACTTTAAATAGCTTGTCCCTGTACTATGATTCATCAGTATTACCATTAACATGCACATTAAATAAAACTATTTACCATGAGTATGATTACCAATTTACCATTTATTGAAAATGTATAAGAGAGCATACGATACTTTTGTTAATTCAAGAAAGTTAATGCCATATGTACGACCTGCGTACCACACACTTTTCTGATTGACTATTTCTGTTTATGAAAAGCCGCGTGTATATACCAAACGCTCGTTGCATAAATAATAACAAACACACCAGAGAAGCCTTTTGCGAATTGGTGCGAGCTAAATTTTAGTGACGAAACGTAATTATGGCTTTAAATGCTAAATAGACACCACGTATAAAACAGTGCGTCTATGACTACAAATGTCATGGACACAGTGTATGGCTCTACAAAATAATGACTTTACGAATCAAACAGTATCCGATGTAGATCATTGGCGGTGAAACAAAGATTTTAATTAGCATGCAAGTTGAGTTGTTCTTATTTTTTAAATAGAGCGCATTATGGGAATAAAAGTGAGGGCGGTCCAGTCGAACGACGTCAGCTCAGTAATTAAAAGCGTTTAAATCGGATCATCGTGTAACTTGGAATTAAACTTTCTGGGCATAATATTTCGGCAAAGTTTGATAACCAGCAATGTCACATTAAGCATTATAATAAATTGAGGGCATATTTAACTTGTCTGCTCTTTTAACTCGTTACTTACAATCCGATCGTCATGAAACTTGCGGGTACTATTTGTAGGCAGATAATTTCAACCAAGTTGCATAAAAAAACTAAAATGCATGACGCATGTCTTAATAAAGGCCAATTAATTGGTATAATTTTGCAAAATTAATGCTTTCTGCTCTCTTATAGGCGGTTTACAGTAAAGAACACAATCACAACATTACAGCTTACTATAATAACATTCGCAGCGAGTAAGGTCTTGATGATTAGCGAATATTGGTACGATATACAAACTGATTTATGTCTTGCTGATATGGCTGGGTATTGATCGTAATTTAAACAATTAATATAAATAATAAAGGGTATAAACGGCGAAAAGTACCGGTCTCACGCAATGTGCACTATTACGTTCTTTTTAAATGACTAGCGTTTGTTTATTAGACTTCTTGAAAATGCGTGTATAATCATTTCAGAAGACGACCAGGTTGATTCAACTTTAGCACGATGTTCCAGCTCCTTATACGACCTCACAGTGTGCATGGCGGAAGAAAAGTCTATTTTGTTCGAAATTAAAAAATGTGACGGGCTATTTGCGCAAACATTGTTGTGTCTGTCTACCGGCGATGAAGTGTCTTATGCGCATGAGCAGGATGAAGCGGAAGAAAATGGCGATCAGTTTGTTGTGAAAAGAGGCCTGGGACGATGTATTAATCAGTGCTTAAATGGACAGGGTCCAATGAATTTCATTCAGTGTAAATCTATGTGCCATAAGTAACAATAACGTGCAAGTTCGGGCGACTTAATGCGACTACAAATGAGTTGTTATGTTCGCTTTCATACTGTTTCCGTGACAACATTGCATTATTTTGAAAATATATTTTTCTACTATTATGTAAGTCTATGTTTCTTAAAACGTATCACCCGTGAAAAAAATCCTTATAAAACATCAAGGAGTATAATGTTGTACAGATTTTGCTAACAAATATGATAAAAATCAAGAATAATGTTAATGTAAAGTTGTCATTCTCAAATTTACCGCAAACATACCACAGTTCTAAACATTTAGTTTCATTTGAGTATTTTTGTTAATTCTGCGAATAAACGAATAAAACGCTAATAATATATGTTTTTATTTTTTATCATAATAACGGGGCTTTTACAATGTGAATATCTGCAAAATAAACAACAATGAGACAGGAAAACACACAACGGAATAATAATCCGTAAAGAAATAACATATACAAATGTGTTCTTTATTTGAAATGTAAAATAATTTTTAATTTACATTGTTAATTATTAATACCGAAACATTTGCCACATATGCATTTCTACCATAACATGAGGGGTCAGAAAAAAGCCATTTATTGTATTTTTCCAACCAGCTCCACCAAGTAAATGGCCACAAACACGAATGAATGGCATTTCATTTTAAATTATTGTTAGATATCACTCATCATATAACCTATGCATTTTTACGCGCGCGTGCATTCGTGTGTGTGTTTAATAATGTAATAATGACAATTGTACCATGACGCTGCAAACATGAATGACACTATTGCAGAACACAACCTATAGGCTTGAACATATACACAAGATGTTTTTCCTTGAAACTAAAAAGCAAACGATGCCGACGATTGATGGCGATTTAATTATAACATATAGAGGATTTGATGCAATTCTTTAAACAGTACGCTCTTTATATTAGAATATCATAGCAGTATATCCGTTTGTTAACAAAATTAAAACGTGAAACTATGTCTTAAATTTAATTCTTAAAAGCTTGGTTTCTAAGTTCAGCATTATTTTAGTATATGAATAACACAAAATAAAGTTAGAACTTTTTTATTTTACCTTTCTTTTGCAATAACAAATGACTAGAACATATGGACTAGGTTAAAATAATTGAACTTTATAGTAAGAACAAAATTTTAGTCGGAGAAAATGAGCCACAACATCAAAGATACGAAACTACATGTAAATCAGGAATGATTACTCGAAGTTGCCTTCCTGATTTTAAGTAGCTGACAGTTCATGCACAGTTATTATAAGCAATAGTGAGCACATCCGCAACATTAATTGCAATGTTATCCAAATCCGAATGTAATCGCAATGTTATCCAAATCCGCAAAGTTCCGCAATGTAAAGCAATTCCGCAATATGCAAATCCGCAATGTAAAGCAATTCCGCAAAGTGACTAACTATCCAAATAAAAGCCAAATAAGAGCTGGGAGTTACCTATATCCGAGAAAAAAAACCCATCTCCACAAAAAACTATTTTTTGTAATAAACTATTTTTTGTAATAATCAGAAGGTAACCACCCAAGTATGGATTTATACTCAGCAATCCTAAGACAACTGGCCACACAAAAATAGCACCCTCAAATTGTTATTATATTGAAATTTCCAAAAAATGTGCCTACCAAAAGAGACTGTCAGCTACTTGATTTATCCGCCAAAATAAAATGCATACGGAATATTACGCTAGTCAATTGTTCCAAGAGTTTGTATCACTCGAGTGGCTTGTGTGATGACGTATCACACGAGAGGCGGAGCCTTATTAGCTAATATTCCTTAGTAGTAGTAGTAGTAGTAGTAGTAGTAGTAGTAGTAGTAGTAGTAGTAGTAGTAGTAGTAGTAGTAGTAGAAGTAGTAGTAGTAGTAGTAGTAGTAGTAGTAGTAGTAGTAGTAGTAGTAGTAGTAGTAGTAGTAGTAGTAGTAGTAGTAGTAAAAGTAGTAGTAGTAGTAGTAGTAGAAGAAGAAGTAGTAGTAGTAGTAGTGGTAGTAGTAGTAGTAGTAGTACTAGTAGTAGTAGTAGTAGTAGTAGTAGTAGTAGTAGTAGTAGTAGTAGTAGTAGTAGTAGTAGTAGTAGTAGTAGTAGTAGTAGTAGTAGTAGTGGTAGTAAAAGTAGTAGTAGCAGTAGTAGTAGTAGTAGTAGTAAGTAGAAGTAGTAGTAGTAGTAGTAGTAGTAGTAGTAGTAGTAGTAGTAGTAGTAGTAGTAGTAGTAGTAGTAGTTGTAGTAGTAGTAGTAGTAGTAGTAGTAGTAGTTGAAGTTGTTGTTGTTGTTGTTGTTGTTATTGTAGTAGTTGTTGTAGTAGTTGTTGTTGTAACAGTTGTAGTGGAGTAGAAATAGTTGTATTAGTGGTGGTTTTTTACCGTCCATCCACCGCCATCCGTTGTCATGTCGCAGTAGACATTGTTTCATTGTTCCCTTCTGGTTGTATCCTGTACACTCCACTGACCTGGGTGAAGTTTCTTTCATCCAGGCAATCTTTTATTGAACTGTAAACAGATAATAATTCATTTAAAAACGTATTGCATCATGACACATACTTCCCGGAATCTTAAATATTGAGTGAAACAGTGGTTACTGCCTTTGTATCAATCAATCACTCAATTATTTGAGCATTCATGTTAACTTTATTTAAGGTTACTATTTAATGTACCAATAGATGAATAGTATCATGTTTATTTTTATATAATTAATAGTTCAATATAAACTTTTAAAAATAAAGTACTGCGTTTCTATTAATCCTATTGTAGATGCATTAGTATTGAGGAATATGCACGCTTGATCAGACAAGCAAATGACATCCGGTCAACCGAACTTAACGCGACAAGTTTTGTACAGTAAAAATTGGCGAACACAATGTATAAAAAATGAACAGACTTTTTGTGGCCAATACTGCAATATTGCTAACAATATATGGAACGATCACACGGGTCACACGTGAAACCATGGGTTTAAATAAATTTAAAAAAACAGATTTTGTGGAAGCAGTTTGTTGAAATATTTCATCTGGGTTTAAATATATTTACAAATTATCACAGTGCCTCAAAGTGAATCTAGGTAATATACATGTACACGCAATATGTTAAAGATCTTATAATAATAATCGAAGATATATTTTGGGTGATATGAGCACACGGTCCACTTTATTTTATCCTTACCGAATAGAGTGGGAATATCTAATTTATATTACTTATTATCATGAAACATTTGCAATTAACGTTTCTGAGAATACACTTGTTAAAAGGTCGCGTATATAGTTAGGCAAACAAAAAATCGGTAAAATTGCTCAAACGTTGTGGTTGGAATCAGCACTCAAAATATGCGTTAATTAATCAGAGACAACAGTGACTGATTCATCAATTAATACTGACGAAATATGTGAATTCAGTATAAATAGTCCAACCTATAAATTTCTTCGACTTGAATGTGTGCTGATTTTATTCACTAATAGTTAAAACTAGAGTATGTAAATAAATTTAAGTGAAAGTTAAAACGTCCACAAATTATATAATTTTACCTTACTGTATAAATACGACTTAACGTTCTTTAATTTGATCATGTATTCATGCAGTTTGTATACAATCACACTTAGTAGATAATAGTATTTAATTATAGTATTTGTCGGTTATATGTGTAATCTTAAAACCACCAGAACAGATATGTTATCAAATAACATGTAACCAATGAACTGATAATGTAAAGAGGGAATATAGAGTTTCCCCTGTCCGTGTAGGTTTGTCTGCTTTTACGTGCGCTTGTGTGTTTGTTTGTAAGGGAAAATTCATATACGGCTCATAACTGTGTTGTCCATCATGGGATTTCAAAACGACTCTCCCACATGATCAGCATTACATGTCGACATATCGTTGTACAACAGCCATGTCGCTCGCTCAATTCTCAATATCACTGTGGACATTTTTTTTTCATATTTACTTTTATGCTTTTATTATAGGTTAATGTTCATGTCCGGTCAGTTAATTTGTCATGCATTTCGGAATTTTAAAATGCATTGACTTAAATGAGCACCAAGACAATGTGTCACATGCAGAAACATCCCGTTCGCCTAAAGGTTAAGGTCGCGGTGGACGCTTTGAGCTTTTGAATAGTCATGATATGTATGTAGTCTAAGTAGTTACGTTTGGCCGGTTCATTTTTTTTCACCTAGCTTTCATGGATTTTGTTATAAATTGACAAGAAGATCATCATATTACGACGCCAATTACTTTGCTGCGCATGATGATATTTCAAAATAATCATCACAAAAGATCATCATATCAATGGAACGTGCCGCGCGCCCCAACTATGCCCATTGCTTCAAGGTCAAGGACACAACGGATACATGATTTTTCGCTTAGTCCTCACATGTAAATAGTGAAAAAAAAACTCCCGCCCAAAATTTTGCTGTGCATGATGGGATTTCAAATGAAATTAATAGAAATGGTTATTATATCAAGACAACGTGTTCCGTGCAACAACCATGTCACTCGGATTAGCTGCCAATGTCACAGCGGTCACTAGAGTTTAAAAACAATCGTTATATTGCAAATAACTATCTTAGGCATTATGAGATTTAAAGATAAATTGATTCAAAGTACAATACAATCTGGAGTATTTGTTGTTTTGAGACAACCATATCCTTCGCATCAAGTTCACAGTGGACACTAGAAGTGTGTGCATATTTCTTGTATTTCAGGAAGACATGCTATATGTACATACTGCGGTTCTTGCTTACATGTCAATGTGCAATGTGCTGTATGTGTTGCTAGTGTATAAATGACATGCACATTTATTATTGTATTGACTGTTCACATTATTTATTGCAACGCACTACTTGTTTCTCTTTCAGTTAAACATATAGCGGGGGAATCCGTGTCCTTCGGACACATTTCTAGTGAAATGAAGTATGACCTGGAACCATTTCAACAACACAAATACCAATATACTGAGAATACTGACTGCTGAATGATTGTACCAGCGTATACATATAAAACATAAGTAATCAATACTTGTTTAACTGCATATAAAATCATTTAAATTATTTATTGGACAGGCTCAATTAGACATTAGCATTGAATTGAATTAAAAACAAATTATATCGATATAAAATTGTCTCTTGTTTAGACCACACAAAACCGAACAGAATTTTAATGACAGAAGACATATCTTGTATTATCATTTACAATGTTTGTATATATATATAACATTTCCATCGTCATTTTCAGGTATTCTTCTTTCTTTATCATGATTATTTGACGAAATGATTCACAAACCCATATTAGTAAACGTTTTTCACTTTGTTTCTAAAAGTGGTTTGAAAAATATGTCTTTAACTTTCATAGCGTATCGGAACTATGTAGTAGAGTTTGTTAAACAGGTACCGGGTTCAAAATAGTAATTTATATAATTAAACGTTTGTCATTCTGGTGTTATTTCTCAAATCAATTCTTAATATTATATTAGTGATATGTAATGCGTAAATTATATTTTAACAAATGTGAATACTCTTTTTTGCTCACCAGAACAATTGTGTTCGGTGTAATGCGGGTCACATACACACGCATAATCCGTTCCGATGTTGTAACATCTTCCATGTGCGCAGGGTTTTGATGCACAGTAGTCCCTTTCGTTTTGATATCCAGTACATAAAATGTTATAATTTACCGATTATACCAATATATACGTGTTGTCGACTAGGAATTAAATACACTTGTATTTGTATAATAAATAAGCAGTTCTATTCAATATGGGAATTTCTTAAGTCTGCAAATAGTTGTACATTGATAAGAGACACTCGTCTCTCATTAACTGGTATTGTTCTTTTCTTCAAGATTTCAAGTCAAGTCATTTAACAGTACAATTATGCCCGATGTATAAAGTTTCTAATGTCTGCACATCCTCCGTGAAAACATGGAATAGAGAATCGTGAATGTAGGGGATTGTTACATATCCAAGCCCCTGGTTTTGGTCGTTAGATTTTTGTATGGTGTAAATAGTGTTAACTTTGACAAAAATGCAATGGTCATATTTAGATAACAAGTTAATAGTGAATATATTTTGTAAACAAAATTAGTTGGTTTTTAACTTTACATTTATAAAACATATTACTGGGAGAGAACGGATTATAAACGTTTGTGTTTTGCGCAACGTTAACGTAATAAAAAACATTATCAAGTTAAAATAATTACCTGAGCAATTGTATCCTTTGAACATAGGATCACATACACATGTATAACCCGTCATTCCATAGACACATCTTCCATGTACGCATGGGTTGGATGCACAGGAGTCCGCTTCTATTATTGTTTAGCATAGGGCGGTGTAAGATGAGTGTATGTTTGGAGTGATAATAATAATAAAAATAAAAATAATAATAATAATCATAATAATAATAATAATAATAATAATAATAATAATAATAAAATAATAATAATAATAATGAGAGCAGACATTTGGATAATATAACAAAGTAATAATACATTCAACGAACATTTAACGCATTCGGTTAATTAATCAAGACTGTGTGTTTATTAAGGTAACCATTCACACAATAGGTGAGCAATTCAATGGATGATTGTCTAATTTTGAGTTCAAATTGTACATCAAAACTTGTATACATACAAAAGGGACATTTTGAAAGAGGTGTTATTATGTAGGACAAATTTATGTAAGGTGATGTAAGGCGATGATGCTCGGAAAAAGTGAATTTAGTACATTGAATTTTGGCTTTATGCATTTTTGCATCTATATTTTTTGTTACATTTTTTCTGATGGACAGTATGAATGGCGAATAACGGATGCGTATTTTTATAATAACTTACCGTATAAAACGGATTAATGTTAAGTACACTTACTATACATAAGTAATAATATACTTAATATCATTACCGGAGCAATTGTGTCCGTTGTACATTTGGTCGCGGACACATGCATAGCTCGTCATGACATTGACACATCTACTATGCAGCATGGATTTGATACACAGTAGTTGTATATGACTCATAAATAATAGGATAACGCAGTGAGTTGGTTAATTAGTAAAAACAAGTTTTTTTTTCTTCAGGTGAGCTTAGTAATAATCCATGAGTTATGACATGGTTTATTGCCATATGGTCGATGGAAATAAAAGATCCAATCTTTTATAATTATATAAAATGTAACATTAAGTCACTATGTAAAAAAAAATTCAAAGAAGAGTCGGGTTACGTGTTTATTTATTTATTAAATATAGTCTAAATAGAGTGCAAAGTGTTGTTTTGCTGCAACTGTTATATTATAATTATTAATAAATTGGTGATATTTGTTTTGTACTAACCTAATGCTGATTTCACATTTACACTCTTTTACTGTATTAAATTAGTACGACATCCAATAATTGCTTTAACTTCTTACCGTAGAAACTGATGGCCCATATTACAGAAATAATTGACATATATTTAACATAGTAATGTTATCGTACAATGTGTATCAAAAACTTACAAAACACGTCATGTTGTTAATAAATCTTACATCCACTTGCATGATTTGGTTTGGAAAATAGTCCGCTTCTTCAAAATATTGACGTTCGAAACGACTTGGAAATACGTTTGGCACTATGGCGAACTGAATTTGGAGCAGAATTTCATGCAAATAAACATATCAAATCATATTGAGGCAAAGATGCATAAAGCCAACACTCAATGTACTATATCCACTCTTTCCGAGCATCGTAACTTAACATGACGGTTACCTAACGGTTTTCTGAAATGAACCATTGGTGTTTTGCTTACATACTAGTACAATTACGTGTCAATTAGCAAACCACCTATTAAAGTTAATTTTAATTGTTTAATTAGTTTTAACTATACAATGTTGTCTTTAACAAGTCTGAAAACTATGCAATTATTGAATATTAAACTTTAATTTCAGTCTCAAGTTATTTGTGTCATTTTTTGTATAAATAATTCTGATAACAACTACTGAATTGAAAACCACCACATACTAGTGCGACAATTGGCGTTGCAAAGATCATTATGGCAGCATTTGTGACACGTGATTTCCGTTAAAGATCTGGAGTCATCCAAAATTGACCTGCCTATTATTGGTACATCGCCCTTGAGGTTTTGGCAATGCTGCAATATGAAAATGTATCATCATGCGCATTTATCGATGAATTGTTTACTTATCTGTGTATGCTATGTAACGTTTAATTAGTATGTAAGGAGTTCAAGAAGATATTTCAACCAATGTAGACTATTTAGACTTATATCCGCAAAATATACAGAAACATTATGAACCTTACTGTATTGCTCGCTAGCCAAAGTATAAAAACAACATATGACATGTGGACAAATGAACGTTTAGTATCGTTTCTGTATCGACTGTCCTGCCATAATGCCAGGCTTCGAAAACCGACACATCATGCCATGCTATTAAAAACGATACATAACAAACAACAATAATTCATGAACAAAAAAATGAGATTAAACTAGATGTCTTTTTTCCTATTAAGGGTATCTTTTGTAATCTACAACGCCATGTCATAACCATTATTAACATCTCTGTGCATCTTAAAACGCACTTTGCAACAATAATATACTCGATAGTTACTACTGGTATATTATTTATTAGCATACTTGCATCAATATAATCAAATGAAAGTTTTACTTTAAAATTGTTCAACGAAACATTCCGTGTTTAATGTATCGGATAGAGATTTGAAAAGTCTAGTTGAAAGGTGAGGCAAATGAGACAAGATAATATAGAGCATTGCGATTTACACCAAATAAAGATTTATCAAAATAACAAGAATTCGTCGTCGCTCTTTGACATCTTTATTTACGTTTGTTTTACCTACCGTCAACAATTCACATTTCGAGATGTACACCGTGTCACCAAACTCTCGCTCTTCGCGTGACATGCACAACTGAACAAACGACAACATAAATGCCAAGGTAACACATTTAAAGGAACTGCTGTTATGCGTTCGTATATAAATGATTAATTATAGTAGCTTGTCGACACACCATTGACACACTATTACATCATTGTGTAAATAGATGACTTCTATTCTGATTATAGTGATCGATAAATATAATAATTTTTTTACCGGAATTACCTTATGTTTTCGGACACTTATTTTTTTTTCGTGTCCGAAAACGTAGATACGAAAATTATTCACAAAATACAGGTGTCCGAAAACTTATAGTCGAAAATTGAAGTGTCCGAAAATAGCGTCAATTGTATCAACGACTACCGGTAATAGCACGCGCTTGTAAAATACCATGCCGTATAGTATAAATTACAGTTATATGTGTTTGCGCTGCATTTTAAATAATTTTAAATGCTTAATTTATTTGACAGAAAGTTTCTACAATGGTGTACTTTGACCAACGAGTTCAAAGATGACCATATGATGTACTGATACTCGCTAGTATGAACCTGTAATTCACGCAATGAAAAAAGCAAACTATGAATTCTTTGTTTGTTAATTTCAGATAGTTGTTGTCTAACACCTTCCATTGTTCGTAAAACTTGCAATAGGGTGCATCACACTTTGAAGCGTTTAGTATTTGTCAAAGTTATTTTACTGAGAAGGGGTAGTACCATTGCGGTAGATTATTGAACTGTTAATTGGCGCTACCCCTGGTAATTGTCATTACGCTTATGCTATCGGGTGAAACCATTGTTTAATACCGGTTTACACAGTTATTTACCCAATAACGCAAATGTAATGGTCCGTTGCCCTCATGCATGCACCTGCCATGTTTTATGATGTTAATCTGGTTGTAAAACCCCATGATCGAAGTGTCATTAGATATCGAAACAGAACCGAAATTTGGTAAAATAGCGCTGTAAAATATACTTAGAGACATTAATTATTGACGAAAAATCGTGTGCCCGAAAATTAAGAGTCACGAAAAATAATTATTTTTGCTGAAGAAGGCGGTGTCCGAAAACTTAGAGTGTCCGAAAACATAGAGTAATTACGGTACGCGCTTGAATCTTTGCTTCGTGAGTAAAATAAGGCATATACGAATTAACTTGACTAAAGTTCGGCAGTGTGCCGCGAAAGAGAAATAACAACGCCAAAGTCGTGCCTTAGTGATTTATTTTTGCTTTGGTATAACTTACTTCGTTGCTTCTACAAAAGTCGATTATGTGGCATGACCCTTCTGAGTATTGGGAGGAACAGCTGTAGCATATTGGACCTCGACCGGACGGATAGCCTGTCCCAAACAAAGTATTCATATACCGGGTATTGAACAAATAATACCCTTCATGTGCATCAATTTGCATAACAAATCGATTAAGATGATAAAATATATTATTAAAACAAATTTTATTCAAATAAATAAAGTATTATTTAAAACAAATTTAACCGATCCCTAAGATTACGAGTGCCGAATCAAGACTATTGATAATTGGACTGTAGTGTATACGATTCTGAATGAAATGGTCTGTCCATATTGGCGCAAGTAGGAGGCCCGTTGAAGATTAAAAAAACACCTATGGGCATTTTTATTCTTTTTTGACAAATCATCAATATAAACGTGTTAATATATAAATATATAAGTGGTTTAAACCTCCAATGCTTTGCATTTACCGTTTCGAGACGATTAATGCGGTTTTAATAATATATTTCATTGTTCAATGTCGTATTAAAGGTAAAGTTATGAACTGTATTGTCAATTTGGCATTTTTCTAAAATTAAAGACGAGCGGACATAAATTTACCTAACTGATGCGGTTTGTGGAGATGAATTTTTCTACATATTTAAGTCCGCATAGATATATACATGTCCTTATAATAACTGAACCCGCTAATACAGAATGCCAAAGTCTTCCTTACCGGGCTGACCACATCCCGCTGCGTTGCACAGTTCGGTACTACAGCATTCCTCACACGAGTCGTTGCCATGCGAGCGATTTGAACATGTCTGTTAATGTATTGAATTATTTTACAATAACGTTAGTATATTCAATGGCGTATTTTTATTGTATGAAAAAATGATGGTCAGCAAATGTTAATATCGCACACTCATTGATAATCGATGTTTTTGCCTAATGGTAAATTTTATAACATACCGATGGCTCTGTACAACCCAAGTCATAAAGCACTTGTCCATATCTGTTTGTTGTCTGTTGAGCATAACATACCTACAACGAAACAATATATTTAAATACATGATAAACTTAGATAAACACATTGTGGTTTCTTAAATGATGGGGTGGGAAACATACTTCACCTTAGGTCATTTTTACTGCCACCGAAAGACAGTAACACAAATATTTACGTAAAACCAAATAAATTAGGTAAAGCTGCAAAATCGAACTAACCTAAATATCCGAAATAAGGACCACTCATTCAAGACATAGCAAAGGTAATACATAATGTCGTAAAACAAACGTTCATACACATATCTACCACATGTCTTAAGCAAATTTAGTATGAACTGTGAGTCGAATAGGAAAATTACTCTGTATGCAGTTACAACTTTTCTTAAACATATATGCTCAATGTGGCTTTTTTTTCAATGCACTGGTTCAGTTTTTTATTATTTTCTATTGCCGAAATAAGGACCACTCATTTAAGACATAGCAAAGGTAATACATAATGTCGTAAAACAAACGTTCATACACATATCTACCACATGTATTAAGCAAATTTAGTATGAACTGTGAGTCGAATAGGAAAATTACTCTGTATGCAGTTACAACGTTTCTTAAACATATATGCTCAATGTGGCCTTTTTTCAATGCACTGGTTCAGTTTTTTATTATTTTCTATTGCCGTCACTTCGACTTTATTACAAAATAAAGAAAACGATATCAAAGAAGTTTCTATGCATAAAATATTTGAGATAAATAGGCGGTTGTAATTATTCGCCTTTTGAAGGTGGTGAAATATAGGAGTTAGTTAAAACACTTTGCAGGTATCACCAGAAGAAAAATTTCCACGTAATTTGTTTTGCACAACAGAACGTATATGAATATTTTCAACGTCAAAATGGCACAGTATGTGTCGTCTTTAAAGGGATTTCAACTGTGCGTAACAAATTTAAACATACACAAACAATGCACATCATGGTACTAAATAACACGAATGACGAGGACTTGTTCTGAAAATACAATTTGGTTTATGAATATGCATGCTTCCAATTCAAAAACGCAAAACGATTTCATAATTTAAGGGGTATCTGTTGTGGTTTTATTTTCTTTATATTTTTGTGACAACTCGTGGATGGCTTATATAAAGTATGAAATACATTCGTTTATAGTACAGTCCGGTTCGGGCGATGTCAATTAAATTTAATTATCAATTAAATTTACAGGACACCGGAATGATTGCTTATGGAGACAAACTCATTTATGTTTTATTTGTTTCTTCTAAAATTACATTTTTAAACTGTAACTGCATTAGTTCCTACATTAGAATATAGTATTTTAAGAAATCTACTTACTTCAAAATATCCACACATATGTGAATAAGTCTCTTTAACAAATGCAGAGGGAAAACAAGTTCGAACCTCTCCTAATGAACATTCTGTCACTTCCTTGCAGTGTCGAGGACCCACGATATCCGTGCAACGGAGGCGCGTCAAACAGTTGACTGTCTTTGCAACATGTATATACAACCATAGTTTTGTAACAATGGCAAATATAATTTTCAAATAAAGAAATAAACGGATATTAGAATAAATCGACAACATGTTGAACTTTACATCATTTACGTATTTGTTTTGTTTCGCTGCTTTAAGATAAGTTCGTGTTTTTTCTTTAAGGAAAACGTAAAGTAAATACATATTTAAATAGTTCTTATACTTAACATCTATGTAATGATAAATTTCGTAAATTAAGTATAAAAGTATCATAGGTATTCCAAGCGGCACATCGTTTAGTTGTGGACATTCATTACAAGTACTTTTCACGAGTTGTGATAATGTACCAGTTGGAACAAGGTGTTTATGACCAAGTTTGATATTAGAAATAAGACGGATATTGCTAGCAACACGCCGTCTGCTCATTGTATTCATGTAATATAAGTTATTTTAAAAATTGCATGATAAATTACAAAGGCAAATTTGTCCGGTAAAATTGTTAAATGGCAGAATCTTTACTTTGAAGTTTGACCTTGACTTTTACGGTAGAGGAACGGATATTGGACGCGTCTCTTTATTGTGGTCATCTCTAATAAGTTATTTCATAATTGCATGATACATGGAAAAATTACAGCGACGAATATCCAAGTATAATTATCTCTAAGTGTGACCTTGACCTTTGAGATCGGGAGATGGAGAGTCGGGTTTAAGACTAGGCAATTTACCTATTATATTTGATAAAATATTCGTAACAAACGCATGTACATACAATCAACCATAATGCCAGCTATATCGCGCTATCAGCAAGCGGGTTCGACAAAATGGTCATTAACGCAATTACTTTTACTTAAAACCACTGTTGCAGAAACATTAAAAATTAAAAACACAGTGGTGTCAAATCTAAGGCCATATGGCAAGTATATTATTAGTTTGACTTTCTTAACAATATTACTTACCGCAGCTTAAGCTTGTTAGAGCGAGACAAATTCCTAAAGGCAGGAGCATGTTTGACTGCAAAATTGACAGCACTCAATAAGGTCGTATCTACGTTTTATATCAACAGTTTAGTGCATACGTAAACATATTTTCAAAATCAGGAACATGTATAGCTCTTTTCCGAAAACACTCAAAATACGTTTAGAAATTATGAACGGAAGACTGGTTTCTATGAGTTAAACAGTTATTTGACACGAGCAACACTCTACTAGCGTCTTATACTCCTAAAAAATTAAACCGTTCTTACCGTGCTGTCAGACCAAATAACTGGTAGCAAGTGCGCCACGCAGACCAACAGTATAAAATTGTAAACGAATACGTCATTCATCCTATCTAATCATGATTTTTTCCCGTGAAATCTAGCATGAGTTTTCAATATTTGCGGAGGATAGGTATCACGGTGTGGCGGTAACACATTCATGGCGTGTCTAAATTCGTAACTTGGCGATAAGAACGTGCTAGCATAACAATAATTATTCCGATTATTCAGAAAAAAATAGAAAGTATGGATAGGACTTTTTTTTTATTTAATCGACCCCTTTTTAATTTCCGATACCGAATGCAGTAGGTTAGCTTCCCTAAATACAACGAATCGAGAACTGGGCTGGTAATATGATTGCATGTATTGCCAATAAAAGTGTTTTAATATATAGTTGTTACAATGGTCTGTCTTATGATACAATGTAGTATTGTCGGTCGTTAAACGTTTCACTGCTGCAGTAATTTAGTTCTGTATTATTTATTGTATGGTATACATAAAATAGTAATATAGTAAAGTTATTCATAGCTTATACTATGAAAGTGTACATACTATAAGAACTAACCCTTCATTTATGAAATATTTACTTAAAATCGGATTACATATGAAGCCAGTAGCAGGAAAACTATAATATATATATATTACATTGTTGCTCGAAATATCTCTCGAAAAATAAAATGCGACAAGCGTTTTCAATATGACGAATGACTCCGGCGATTTGATTTTATCTTAAATGCAAAATGGCTAGATGGTAGTTATTAAAACAATCACACGAAACCAATGGGGAAAATACCTTGTTAAAAAGTACTTTTACGCTATCATTAAATGACTTACATTTGAATTAGTCTTGGTTATAAAAAAACAATATAGGCATAATTGTGCTCGAAACAATAACACTCAATAACGTTGTTTAACCCCAGCTTACTGAGCCTGTGACTTACCTAGCTTATTATAGAACGACAACAGGGTGTCACCACATACATGCCCGGTACTTATCAAATGACTTTGTAGTGCCTCTGTCAGCTTGTGACGATTCCGCGTTTACATCAACGACTCCATGTCCATCGGGAGCCATCACGTACTGTCGTAGCCAGTTAATGACGCTCTGGCTATCTAAATCAAAGTACTGACAGTACTGGTGTGTAAGGCTGTCACGTTTAAACGTTTAAACGGTCGCGTTTCGTGTTTTGCTCAAAAACGTTTACAAAAACAGTAAACGTTTAAACGCCAGTCAATATCAATATCATCTATTTTAGTTCATTACGTAACGACGTTGCAAAGCTGCTGAAAAAGACTCGTATTTGTACCATGTACGCCAGGTGTCCCTTATTCACAATACCGTAAACATGACAATACACCATGTACGGACTAGACGTCTTGAATATTTAACGCGCGTCGGCACGAAATACTCGAGAAATTGTTCCCGCCATTTGATGCATGAGAATGCTCCAAATCGTCTTAAACATTCGACGCGCATCGACACTCCAGAGAACGCTTTTCTGATGCAGCAAATTTGATGAACATAAACTCGTTTTGATGTAAATCTTGCTAAATAAAACGATTGCAAATTTCAAAACCGGTTTACTCTTATTGAATGAATTAGGTTCGATATTAATTCGTTTTTGTTACACAATATTACGGCATTTAACTAGATAAAGTGTTACCCAAAGGTTCGACAATGACGAGAACAGCAGGTTTTAATATGGCGTCATAACTTTCGTACAATATAAATAATAACTACTTTCAGTTTGGAAATGCGATGGCAATGATGCTTTTAAAATATGGATACCGTTTAAACGGTAACGTTTCGTTAATTTAATTTCGTTTAAACGTTTAGTAAAATCTGTAAACGTGACAGCCTTACTGGTGTGACGATGCTTTTGAAGAGGATTGATATAAAAGCATCTATTTAAGTTTATCTACATCACCACAATTGTGTATGTGGGTACGAAAAATTTGGGTAGGAAAAAAATGGGTACGAAAATTTTGGGTACAAAAATTATGCAAACAAAAAATTAAGTACGAAAAAAGATTTGGTTACGAAAAAAATTTGGGTAGGAAAAAATGGGTACGAAAAAATTATTGGTTACGAGCACAAATTTGGGTACGAAAAAAAATGGGTACGAAACAAATTGGGTACGAAAAATGTAGGGTACGAAATAAAAATTTGGGGAACGGGGAAGTAGTACCCGTGGGGAACTTGGTCCTTTCAGCGAAACTGGGAGGCGGGTTACATTCTCGATCAAATATAACAAGAAATATCTTTAAAAAGGTATTCGACGTGTATTTTCTGCACCACTTATCTTAAAAAACTGTCTGTTACAGTAAAACGTTTGTGGGTTATAACATTACGTTTCAGCATATAAATTCAAACATTGACATGCTCTTTAATTACACAATGCTCTTTAATTTCACATGTATATCATACCAAACTTTATATTTCGTTGTTTCCTTTCCTAAGTTAATGATGCTATGTGTACGGACGTGATTTCACAATCCCATGGGCATAAACATATACTTTTTCTCTTTTGATTATTGTTCTTTTTCTCTAATTCAATAAGCTTAGGCATGTTTGTTCGTTAAGTACGGCAATACTTTCATGATGATTCCCGATCGAAAGTGGGTATGAGCACATAGTCGTAAGAGCACTTGAATACGTGAGTTCGCCCATGAACACATGGTAAGGTTAACTAAATCTCCGCGATATGACCTAATATGTGTTTAAAACAGCAAACAATATCCAACAAACGAATGAATTGTCAAACATAGTATGTGCACTGATGTGGCTCTGTAATTTATGTTTGAAAAGTTTATTAAATATGCAAAATGAGACAGCACGCAGAAGAGCGAGTATCACAGATATTTTATGGCTATTATGCTGTTTACAATAGTCGCTACAACGTTTACAAATGGCAGGTTCGAAATAATTCGTTTTCTTTACTTACACTCATGATCGCGTTGAAAGTTAATTATACACGTTTTAATTCGCAATTTATTTACTGAATCACGACAAATGTCAAATACAATACAGAAAATACATAGTTGTTTCATTAATCTATAAACATATAATGGATTGAATATAACTGATTTAAAATTAACGTTTTCAAACTATTATTAAATCTTTTCCCAGAATATGATGTCCTATTTATAGCTGAGCTTCCTATACCTGTATCAATGATAATCAGCGAGGTATGTTGATTAGAAAAATCGAGCTATCCCAACCGGACTGGCTCGGTCTTTTACATAGGTTGCCAATGTGAAGAATTTGTTCATGATATGATAACTTAGACGATGCTTCGCAGCATCGTCAAAAATGATCACGTGGTGTTGCAGCCAGCTTGGGGTGTGTCCTAATTTTATAGAACCTCTTCGTGGTATCGGCGCAATGAATGGCGCTGATATAGCACGCGACATGCCATCAACACGAGATGAAAATGTGTGGGAATTTAATTTAAACTTGCATAATGAAAGATGAAGTTGCTATTCAAACCAGTTATATTACATACGAATTTTACATTTGATCCATAAAAGAGATACTTTCCTTTGAGATATGGTTCGATGGTCATGTAAAATTCACGTGTATTTTGTTAATTTATATATTATACATTTAAGAGGATTCGCAAACGTAGTACAACGAAATTAAAAAAATTAAAGCCACAACTTTAATATTACTTTAATTATATCATGGAAATAGTCCGTAATTAAAACATTTGCATAATTGACGAATAACAAGTAAAGTAGGGTTCTACCCTTATACGAAATATATACATTAATTTGGTATCCTGGTACATGATAGCGAAAATCAACTGAGTTTAAAATGATGCATCATTCATTCAAACATTATCATACTTGCTTATCATTAAAATAAGAAACACAAAACGAAATGTTATTTCATATTGAGCCTCGCCTTAAAAAACTGGACTTAATGCGTGTCATCCGCGGATTTCCCTCTGCAGTCCGCTAAGCCATTTGAAAGTTAAGCATGCTTTTGAAACTGATCTCAAATGTTTAGAAAAAAAAATACCATTGTATTACCAACACTCCTGAAGAGAAATCTAAAGTTTAATACATATCAAAGTCACGTCAATATATGAAAAATAACCACTCAACCCCCAAAACATTGCTACAAAAGGTATTTTAACTGGTCCTGGTAGGGTTGAATGTCCTTTATAACATATCAAAAGTTTACCAAAATCAGAAAACCGGAAGATTTTTTCAAGATGGCGTCCAAGATGGCCGTTAAAACTTAATAATAATGATAACTATGTGAGTATCCACTCATTTTTCATTATTTTGGTGTCAATACTTAGGTTTTTGGGGGAGGGCAAATAACACATTAAGATGATAAAAAATATGTTAGTATATAACGTAACAGAGACATCCAACATGGCTTCCAAATAACCGCTAATACAGTGACTGTAAGTGCATAACTATTGACTCAAACGTTTTATTATTTTTTCGCAATCCAGACAAGATGTGTGTCAATTATGCAAGAAAGGAATTGAGATTTCCAAGAATAACTGGGATGCCATTCAGTGGAAGGGAGTGAATATATTAAATGAAGTTAGTGTGGAAGTTGAAATATAATATTGTAACTGATGCTGGAAATAATGTACATACAAATGAAGTCAGCAGTACACAAATTATAAAAGCAGTAAAAGTTATACTGCAAAGCAAAGTTGTGCTTCTATACAATTGAGAACCACAAGGCAATCAAGTGGAGGTTTTGAAAGTCATAAAGACTGCATACTCTGTGAATAACTGGGATGCTATTCAGTGGAAGGAAGTGAAGATATTAAATGAAGTTAGTGTGGAAGTTGAAATATAATATTGTAACTGATGCTGGAAATAAAGTACATACAAATGTAGTCAGCAGTACACAAATGATAAAAACATTAAAAGTTATGCTGTAAAGCAAAGTTGTGCTTCTATACAAATGAGAACCACAAGGCAATCAAGCGGAGGTTTTGAAAGTCATAAAGACTGCATACTCTGTGGTTGGAAGGTTAAATTGGACACAGGGCATTTGGCTGGGTACGTACTGACCTATTTGTTTTAGAGGCCTGTGATTTCCGTGCAGATGACATGTGGTTATTCTATAGAAAAGACACAATGCGCAATGTTGCAGCAGTTGGTCATACAATTATGGAAGCAGTTCGTTCACAAGCAGCAATTGCAACACTACAAGTAAGAATTGCTGTTCAAATAAATCATCTACATCAATCAAAGGTAATTGTGGAATGCATCGGATTTTGTGGAACCTGATATTCTGGGCAGTGATATAGATTTGTTGGAGATGTCTGTTCTCTCTGCCGCCGATAATGTTGATCACAATACTATCAACATTGATTGCTAATGTACTTTTCATGGGATGGGTGTCACTGCATCTATTACCACTGCATCACGGACGAATTTTCTGTTTCACCCCCAAACAGGCCACAAAGCTGAACACTAGAAATACGACAACATTTCTACCATGGAGTACCAGTTGGCAAGGCATTCTTGTACTGAGGTAGTGTTCGAGGACCTGACGTGATTTCTGGATTATGACAAGTGGGACGATATTTTGTGGGAAGTCTTCTTCAGCTTCAGACAGGCACCACCGCATTGGCAGGGAATGGTGCATATTTTGCATCAGGATAACCAACACCCTGAGCAGTGAGTAAGTTAAATTTTTGCCTATAATCATTTTTACTCTGGGGGTAAGTCGTGCATTATGTCAACATAAGACTCTGTGTGTAACCTTGCCATGAAGCACAATATTCCCACCATTTTACCGTTTGACAAACTCTTGTATTGGAAGGCTGCCAAAATCATCATCGATGTGTCACAAATTAGTTGTCTGAAAATTATTGTTCCGATGTTGGGGTGTTTTCATACACTCATTATCTTGCTGGGGGAAATGCCATTGTGCACATTATGACAGGGAAAGTTGTCCAGGCGGCTTTGCGGGGCCATGACAAGTGCCTATACAGCCAGCTCATATCAGGAAGATCTCGAGATTCAGATACTGCTTGATCAAGCAGAGGAGCTCTCTTCCATTCTTAGGGGCGAGACGACGCAGATGCTTCATATTCTGACTGAGGTGCACTTCAAAAGAGATGCTTCTGATCTCGAGAAAATGCAGACAATATTACAAAAAATATTTTAAAATGCAATGCCTATTGGATAGTGGCTGGATCAGATGTGAATGTTCATGCATTTCATGAGGTTGGGAACAAGATCATAAGAGATATCATAGGAAAGTCGACCTTTGTTTTATAAATCTTAGAGAAAAGACAGATACCAAGTTTACCAACATCTTGGGAATAACTCCGCTGCTAAGGTTGCTAAAGACCGTGATATTTATCCTGCCCTTTTGTTTCAGCGTTTACTGGTAGTGTCAAAATCTGGAGATCTTTCCCTTGAAGACATATTGTCGTATGAGAGATCAAGCTGTAAACGTATCAAGTGAGGCTGCATTCTGCATTCCTGAATCAGATTGTTACGTGCTTGAATGTCGAACTTTGCCTCATCGTTTACAATTAAAAAAGGCCGACACAAACATCGCAATAGCCGAGTTTAATGTAGATTCCACGGACAAGCAACAGAGGTGTTCGATGGTCCTTTTATCAAAGATATCACACACCAGAGACGAGGACAAAACGTGAAACCGAGTACGAGTTTCAACTAAGAGCAGAATGATCATGCACAAATTAGGCCTTTTTCTTGTGACAAAAACAAGGCAGGCATGATTGCTCTGATCAGCACAGCTCTGACTAAAAGGGGATGTAATGTCCTTGTGTCATCAGGGGATGCAGACGTTGTTATTGTTAATGCAACAGTGAAATGACCCGTCAATAGCTCCACAACGTTAATCGGCGAGGATACATATTGTGTATCAGGTGATAGTGGCCAGCTGAATGTCATAAATTGGATTTTATCATGAATCAACTGCTTAGTAATATTAACAATTCAATCAAAATTGTTCTTTGTCTCCAAAACTATGACGTTTTACATAAAAATCCTCACCTTTGACTCAAGCGTTATGGGCTTGTGATCCTTCTCATTGTGGGGGTGCCGGTGGCTATTTTTGGAGGCCATGTTGGATTTTATGTGTTTCATAATAAACTTACACTATGTCTGATGATCTTAAAGTGTTCTTTGGTCCCCAAAACCTGGGTAGACACCAAAAACATCAAATTTGAGTGGATAGTTACATAGTTATTATCATAAATACATTTTGGCGGCCATCTTGAATAAAATAAACTTCCAGAGGTCTGATTTCGGTTAACTTTTGATATGTTATTAAGTACGTGCTACCCTATCAGTGAAAATACCTTTTGAAGCAATTTTTGGGGGTCAAAGTGTATATTGACCTGACTATTAGTTTAAATCTTTTAACTGTATATGTTCAGATTTTAACAGTCAGAGCTTCATTTTGTAAATTAAATAAATTTCCAGGTTTTCCTAAAAATAATTATTAACATGGACCTAGATGATCTACGTATTTTTTGTTTCAGAAGCCATTATTCTAATGAATAAAAAAGTGCGCCTTGAAGATTTATATTGGAGTCTATTGCAGTATTATATTATATTTTGAACAATAAGATTTTCTTTATGAAGAAGCGTTTATAAAAAATTTACTTTATACATATGTCTTGTTTGTAGAAATGCTATGTATATTCATATTATTGATTATTAAAAGTTGTTTTGGGGCACGTTTGTGGGTGGTGGCAGTACTGTAGCGATGTACATTAATTAGTTATGCATATATGTAAAATATTCACAGTTTGTGTATGTTTGAGTTCGGGTCCAACTAAAAATTTGAATCTAACATCGTTTTTGCATTTAAAACAAGAATATCAGTGAAACTGATGGATGCTCCCCAATGATGCGCTATGTCAATCTATGTGTTAATAACCACCTAAAAAATCTATTATTAGCCTCGGCGACCTTGACCCAGTGACCTCAAACCTCATCAAAAGGTAGAGGTTTATGCAAGGTACATACATGCCAAATATGTAAGAGATCGGTAACATATTGAAGGCGCTATGAGAAACTAGCAAAAGTGTGACGGAAAAATTTATTATTAGCCTCGATGACCTTGACCCCAGTGACCTCAAACCTCATCAAAGGTAGAGGTCCATGCAAGGTACCTACACGCCAAATATGAAAGAGATCAGGGCTGGTATTCATAAAGCTCCTAAGGGTAAACTTAGGAAAATTCCTTAAATAATTAAAAACTCCTTTAAAAAGTCTTTTGCTCTTTCATTTTTGGTGTCTTTTTTTTCATTTAATTGGTTTATTTAAGCAAATTTTGCATACAAGAACAGTATATTGGCTTTACAAAACTGAAATCATTAGAATTTCAATAGAAAATTTAATTTTACAATTTTCCCTTAAATCCTGCTTATGTAAAGATTTGCCTTAGGAGCTTTATGAATACCAGCCCTGTAAAGAATTGAAGGTGCTATGAGAAACTGTAACAAGTGTGATGGAAAAATCTATTATTAGCCTCGGTGACCTTGACCTTGACCCCAGTGACTTCAAACCTCATCAAAAGGTAGAGGTCCATGCAAGGTACCTACATGCCAAATATGAAAGAGATCGGTAAAGAATTGAAGGTGCTATGAGAAACTTTAACAAAAGTGACTCCAGTGACCTCAAACTTCATCAAAAGTAGAGGTCCATGCAAGGTACCTACATGCCAAATATTAAAGTGATTGGTAAAGAATTGTAGGTGCTATGGGAAACTGTAACAAAAGTGTGATGGAAAAATCTATTATAAGCCTCGTTGACCTTGGCCTTGACCCCAGTGACCTCAAACCGTATCAAAAGGTAGAGGTCCATGCAAGGTACCTACATGTCAAATATGAAAGAGATCGGTAAAGAATTGAAGGTGCTATGAGAAACTGTAACAAAAGTGTGACGAAAAAATCTTTTAATAGCCTTGGTGACCTTGACCCCAGTGACCTCAAACCTCATCAAAAGGTAGAGGTCCATGCAAGGTACCTACATGCCAAATATGAAAGAGATCGGTAAAAAATTGAAGGTGCTATGAGAAACTGTAACAAGTGTGATGGAAAAATCTATTATTAGCCTCTGTGACCTTGACCCCAGTGACCTCAAACCTCATCAAAAGGTAGAGGTCCATGCAAGGTACCTACATGCCAAGTATGAGAGATCGGTAAAGAATTGAAGGTGCTATGAGAAACTGTAACAAAAGGGTGACGGAAAAATCTAATATTAGCCTCAGTGACTTGACCCCAGTGACCTCAAATCTCATCAAAAGGTAGAGGTCCATGCAAGGTATCTACATGCCAAATATGAAAGAGATCGGTAAAGTATTTAAGGTGCTATGAGAAACTGTAACACAAGCGTGACGGAAGGAAGGAAGGAAGGAAGGAAGGAAGGAAGGAAGGAAGGAAGGAAGGAAGGAAGGAAGGAAGGAAGGAAGGAAGGAACTACAAACTGGCAACTATATGCTCCAAGGAAAATATTTCGGGAGCAATAAAATCTTTAAAATAATGCATTTGAGCATTCTCAAGCTTTTCCAAGTTAACATAGATGACATAGATTGTTACTCCACATCACAAAGTACAACTCATCCAAGATATCCTATATACAGCATTTAAAGTTCTAAACAAGTTTCAAGAAGACTGGCAAATAATGTCGCTTATTTTATGGTTTAATATACTGCGAACAGTTGTGGGAATGAAACTTAGGACAAAATTACTGTATAACAAACAAGATGTGTTTGTGAAACACAATGTCCCCCTAAATGAATTTTGACCTTGACCTTGTGAAGGATGACCTTGACCTTTCACCACTCAAAATGTGCAGCTCCATACGATACACATGCATGCCAAATATCAAGTTGCTATCATCAATATTGCAAAAGTATTCATAAAATAAGCGATTTGGGCCACATATATTTGACCTCTGACCTTGACCTTTCACCACTCAAAATGTGCAGCTCCATGAGATACACATGCATGTCAAATATCAAGTTGCTATCTTCAATATTGAAAAAGTATTTATAAAATAAGCGATTTGGGCCACATATATTTGACCTTGAAGGATGACCTTGACCTTTCACCACTCAAAATGTGCAGCTCCATGAGATACACATGCATGCCAAATATCAAGTTGCTATCTTCAATATTGCAAAACAATTCATAAAATGAGCGATTTTGGCCACATATATTTGACCTCTGACCTTGAAGGATGACCTTGACCTTTCACCACTCAAAATGTGCAGCTTCATGAGATACACATGCATGCCAAATATGAAGTTGCTATCTTCAATATAGCAAAAGTTATTGCAAAATGTTAAAGTTGGCGCAAACAAGCCAACAGACAGGGCAAAAACAATATGTCCCCCACTACTATATTGGGGGACATAAACAATATTTAATTTATGCTCAAAATTGACTATCTTTGATTATATTAAAAATATGTCAATAGCACGATTTATGCTCAAAATTGACTATCTTTGATTATATTAAAAATATGTCAATAGCACGTTTCCGACACAGAACCATAAATACATGTACATTATTGAGGGCCAGAATACTTGAAAATATTACTTTTCCTCATGCATTTTCACTGGCTTTGTATCAATATGACTAGTATTACATTCATATAAGTGTGTATAAATGCTGTGTCTACAGTCAATATATAAAAAATGTCTGACTTCACATTTTCTTACAAAAATAAATCAATATCTTATTAAAACATATTTATATATTGTAATTGAAACACTAACAAAAACTATATTTTCTGATTATTTTATTTAATGTATTTCAGTAAATCAAGGTTTACAATGGAGCAGAATAATAACAACTCATAAAGATTCTGTACAAACAACATACAAAGACCTACCTCATTTGCCAATGACATATGATATTTAAAGAATAAAATTCAACAAATATAATGCTATTCATTTTCACACTTTTTGTTGATTGAAAAAAAAATCTGAAAAAAAATCATAAAATAGCACATGCTAATGTCAATTTACTTTCTAAAATATAATAAAATGTTATAAACAAATTGTACAAAGATAAAAGAAATTCAGTTGTCTATTCCTCCCTTCAACAAACTTAAGTCAAATAAAATGTGTAATTATGTAATCTTGATTTATATACTGTTCATATCTCAAGCATTAATTTAATGTGTATTGTACGGAAGCAGATGACATTGATGGGGTGTGTTCACAGATGTTCATACTTTTTGAAAATGTATTTAAATGTTGAAAAAGCCAATATAACAACAGCTGTGCCAAGACAATGCACTTGACTTTTCTTCAGCTTTAAGTATAATATACATATTCTGTCAGTCACAAGATATAATGACTAAAACACATTCTTGATGTTCAATATCTGTTTTATGGTACATGTAAACTTAACGCTAAAAATGTATTTATTAAAAGGAGAAATGTCAACAAATCACACTTTCAACTTTTTATCAATCTCAATTTCATTACCTTTGTAAGCAAGGTGTTCATCTCAGCTACTTTTGCACATAATAACTGTACATTACCTCCATAATTATACATATTTAAGTTTTTGAGCTAAAACCTATGTTTAGTAACAATGACCTTGACCAAACTGATCCTACCGGTAATTGGAATCCCACTCTAAGTCTGTATGAAAGCTACTTTCAAACAAAATTAGAGCCCAATACCTACATCAAAACTCAATTTATTGAACGGAAATACTTTTTCTATTTTAGAAGGAGTTACCTTTGCCCCACTGGCTCTTAATGCAATCACTTTCTAGATAAGCCTATAATGTATCTACATAAACCATATTAGCACAATATCTCCATCCTTACTGAAGTTATTGAGTGCTAACTTTTAACCCTTTGCATGCTGGGAAATTTGTCGTCTGCTAAAATGTCGTCTGCTGGATTTGTAAAATTAGCATTTTCTTCGCTTTTTTCAAAGAATACTATCAGAAAAGCAAACAGTTTGGATCCTGATGAGACGCCATGTTCTGTGGCGTCTCATCTGGATCCAAACTGTTTGCAAAGGCCTTCAAAATTCGGTTCCAGCACTGAAAGAGTTAAGCTATTTTTAGCAACAGTGACCATGCCTTGACCCAGCTGGCCAAAATGCAACCATATGATATATGTAAGATAGAGATAAGAGAGTTGTTTGCTTGAAAACTTAAACTAGAATTTCAATTTGCACCCAAACCTTTGCCTGCATTCTAAGTACAAAAGGGGACATAATAATGCTTAACGACTGGTCAAAGTTGTAGATTTTGGTCAGTGAATTTTCATACAGATCCTGTGTTCGTACCATATATGTAGTAAATATAGTTACTGGATAAATGCACACACAAGTTAAACATATTTTTTTTAGTACAAAAATGAGCATAATTCTGCTAAATTGCAGGTCAGAGTTTTTTAAGTTGGTTATGCCAATGACACCAAATACATGTGTAAATTTTCCATTGAATATCTATAGCAGAAATACCATTATGGAGATGTGGTTCTTTTACATTTACCACAGCATTACAGGAACACCAATACTGACATATGGGCAAGAAGTATTTCTCAGACCATTTGGAGAATTGCCAAGCTAAACATCAGTATTTGAAAAGAAGTTTAACCCTTTCCTCATCAGAAGCAAAGTGAAAATGGCTTTAGCATCCAGCATAAAACCAGAACAGCCTGCGAGTAACTTGCAGTCTGTTCAGGTTTTATGCTGTTTGCTGCTTATCAAAATCTTAAGGTTGGAATGACGCCTTTGAAATTCTAGAAAAGATTTTAAATGTAATTAGATTTTCTAAGGGAATACAAAAGCGTTGAAGTGCGTTTATAAGGGGTTAAATGTTAACCATCATATCAAGAAATTAAGCCTTCACCGGGATTTAAACCTGAGCTCCTTGAGATCAAATTGTAGCATGAATTTTACTCGGCGCAATTCTGCCATTTGACTTCGAAATTTATTATAAATGCTAAGTTAATTATTTCATATGTTACCCAAAGGTGATGAAATCATTGCAAATACACTATAATTTTATAAATTTCATTTGATGACTATCCATGAACAAGCATATACTTCTTATAAATTTACAATTTATACAAGATAAATTTACAATGTATACAAGGTATAATTTGTTTTTTTAAAGACATACATGACACAATTTATAAAGTTGCATTTTAACCAATCTGTTAAATGTACCTCTTCAAATAAAGTAGGAAGGTAATTAATTTCCATCAAAGTAAGAACGTTATGAATATGATCATGAATACAAATATTGATAGAATATTGTTATTACAATTTTACAATGTCCATAGCCCAACCACTACCCATGGATATGATGACATCTTATCACTAATTTGTGGCAATGTTTAATGTTCTCATGAATTATTTATGACAGGATTATTTAACTTCAAGCAGATGTGTCTCAATACAATATGTTGCAAAAGCCAGGCTCACACTTATATTCAGTGTTTGGGGTTAAATGTACCTGTAGTTCATTTTAGTGTATGAAAGAAAATACCATTTCACACAAAATTAGCTAGAGTACACAAAAATATGTTTATATATTATACATACACCAAATGTGGCACTTAATTGAATGACCTTAACAAAATGTATGTCCACATGATTTAACAAAAATGAAGGTGTTTACAACAAAATCACAAATCCCTGCATAAACATATAGAGATAAACTGATCATCAATTCTTACAATTTAAAAATCAACCTTTCCATAAACAAGAGGGCTATAATGGCCTTCAAGTGCTCACTTGAGGTACACCACTTTTTATAGATTTGACCTCGTGATCCAGTTTTTGACCCTACTTTACTCAGACTCAAACATGCCACTGATCATATCAAGATAAACATTCTAAGCAGGTTTCATTAGAGTAAAAAAATACTCAAAAATATTTAGTAACTCATAAAAATTAGTGTTCCTTATAGCAATTGCAAAAATTTCAAAGTTTGCTGTGGTATGGTAACAAAGATTTAATTAGATACTAAGTGCTTTTTTTTATTTTTTTGTGCCAAAATATACTTCATGTGAATTTCATGCCAAGATATCCGAACATTTACAAGCGAACGCGAGTTGGGCTGTCTACAGCGTCGGAGGGAGAGATGGGCTGTATACAACGTCGCAGGGAGATGGGCTGTATACAGCGTCGGAGGGACAACATATTAATGAGAACGTCATGCTTCCAACCCTGTCCGAAGCCAACTCACATTCCATCGAAAATGTTCAGATATAATCGCTGGAATGAATGAAAAGTTTTCATAGGTCTATATTATTGCATAATGATTTCATTCTTTTTACACATGTGCATCAATACCAGGCAACAATGCAACAGTTGGCCTTTCCTTGAGGTTGTAAACATCTGAAAATTTCAATTTCAAAGGCATTTGATTTAGTCAGTTATTCTCTGGTCATGTAAAAATCTAAAGTTATAGGACCACATATCCTGTGGATCATTTTTGACTTAAGCATATGTTGATAAACGTGGCTTCTAGAGTGGTAATACGGCCATTCTAAGCTTTGACTTGTTGACTAGTTTTTGGACACACATAACCTTGATACAAACTGAGGCCTTCATTTTGTCGAGATAAACATTCTGAGATGTTTCAACAAGATTAAGTAATAAACATGGCTTCTAAAATGATTACACATTCGTCTCAGATTTGACCTAATGACCTTGTTTTTAAATACACATGACGCAGATTTTAACTCCATCTATACTTTGTCAAGATACATATTCTGAACAATGTTTTTGTTTATTTATACCAGATAAGCTTATATATGAAACAAATTGGCCTTTAGAGCGATTACAAGCTAAAAGTTGAGGACACATGACATATCACTGGACATAGACTGGTCACAATAATCAAATGATGATCAGGTGAGCTGAAAGACTGGAAAACACATCTTAGCAATGCACTGACACTGTCAAGGAACTGTGTTACAAGCTTCGTTTCCACACCAAATCAAATCAGATGATCATGATCTCAAATAGACATTTCCCTCCTCCAAATGAAAGGTTTAATAATACTAAAAACATATTTTTGCCTCCTCCACATGAAGAGTTCATTGTTACTAAAAATAACCTGAAATTCAAATGTTTTTGGAGTTTTTCCACCTTCATTTCTCTTTCCTGAAGAGTTCTCACGAGTTCTCTAATCCCTCCACACTAAAGAGTTCCTTATGAAGGGCAGGAAACTCCATATCAGGCTCAGCCTGTTTGAATCTATTCAGCACATTTATATGTTGAGAGTTAAGGTTCCTGACAAACCACGTGATTTGGTTCAGCTTGGTTATCATCATTTCATCTTCACGATTGTTTTTACCAAGCTCCATTTTCAACGCGGAGCTGATTTTCTCATACAGCCTCTGAATGTCTGTCAGATCTTTCAGCCCAGGTCGATCTGTAAGCCAAACATAAAGCCATTTAAAATTTAGACAAGTGGTTTGTAGACAAAGTGAGGACAAGCTAAAAGTTTGTTCATTAACACAGTTACATCAACAGTTTTATTATGCAAAATGAGGCATATCTTGAGTTTTAGTCAACAGAAAATTGGAGAGAGTATCAAACAAGTTTGTGCATTAGAACAGACATTGCAACAGATGTCCATGGGAATCCCATACAACCTCTCTTCTTTTGGGATATTATTAAGAATCAACTATATTGTTCCTGACATAAATGTGTACTTCTTTGTCTATGAACATTGAAGGGTTGTAAAATATCATGGAAGCAAGCAAGAATATGAACCAGTCATTAGTTTCTCAAATGGACAGTACCAGCTCAATATAGACCATGTGTTCAAATTGTTGATGGATGATATCACCTTTCAGTTTACACAGCTCATCTGTTTTTGTATTTTGATGTTGACACTGAGCATTGTTAAAAAAAATATTTTTATTATTTTCATTATTATATGATAATTTTATTTCTGTTCCATCATTATTTAAAAATATTTTTAAATTCTAAGATTTTCTATAAAATAAATGTTAATTGAACATAACCAATAGCCCCACATTCACTTATTTAAAGCAGGTATAAAACTTTCTTATATCAATTGTTTTCCATAAATGTTGTCGTTTACAACCAAAAAGTGACACAATGACAAAAAGTTTCGCACAGACTTTTTGAATAACATGCAAAGTTTGAAGGCTTACAACTCTGCAAAGAATATGGTGACATACACAACAAGAGCACCGCATAATGTGTGCCAACGCTCGGCTGCGGGTACAGTTTTGAATAAATGAAAGCTTGTCAGAATATTTTTTTAGAGGTCACAGTGACATCAAGGTGCAGCTACATATGAAGTTTCAAAGGTGTAGGTGGAAGCACTTTGATTTTAGAGCGAATGTTAAAAAGTATAACAAAATGTTAAGGTTTTAGCACGACGCAGACGGAAGAAGACACGACGAGCTGGCTATGACATTACCTCAGGTTTTCTCTGAAAACAGCTGAGCTAAAAACAACATCTTGCACTTCTAAATAGTTTATACATGAAGTTTCATGATAATAAGCAGAAAACTGAATGACTACTTCATGACACCAAGTACATAATAGTTCACTACGCACATGAAATAAGACCAGTAATCTCAGAAACCAGTTAATAACCATGACAGCCAGTTTTTAGCCTTCATTATAAAGAAACGGAAAACGTCACTTTCCCAATTAGGAAAAACTACATATTTCACAATTGCTGTCACAACAAAATATCCCAATTGAAGGACACTACAACTTTTTCAAATTTTTTTTTCATTTTTTTTTTAAATAAAATGCAACATTTAGTTGGTTTCACCATGAGGTTTTATGGCTTGAACCCAAGTAAATATAATATTGACAACTTGACAACATTTAGTTATTATCATTATTTTTAAGTATTAGGGAGCAAAATATCAAATACAGCAATTTCGCAATTTTCCCAAGTTCAGAGTTTCACGCACAATTGATTGGTACCGGTACCAATTGGGCAAAAAAAAAACGCTGAATGAAAAAAGGGTATGGTACCTGGTCGGACCAACAGCGTTGCTCCAAAGAGTGCCATTTCTGGCTCTGTGAGGTCGATCTGCTGTAAAGTCTTGACCAGATCAAAGATCTGGTTTTGAAGTAAAATTTCCTCCTCCGCTATAAAAGAACAAACTTCAAAGGTTAAATAAATAAATAAAAGCGTTCCATTAACTTGTATATATTATCGTGTATTGCAAAGCAATAGTTTGCTAGCATTGATAATTTGATTGCAAAGTGATTCCCATTTATTTTGTTTACATTTGGACGAGACAAAGCAAAGCTTACACTCTGTCCCAGGTGTATTGTATGGTCAAAGCAAGAAAATTCAAGGGTTAAAATTTTTGCAAAATTCTTACACAAAACCGGCAAATACACCCCACTACTAGAGATCAAGTTCTTACTTAAGTTGGCAAAGGCCTTCAAAGGCACATAGCGATCACCGAAGACCACACTGTCAGACGCGGCGTCATACACATTTGTACAGCGTAGTAATGCCAGTTCAAAACTTCCTGCAATGACACAAAATAAGTTATTACACAAAAAACTTATATATAAACTACTTGCTTGAGAATAAATTTATAAGACTTATATACAGGTTGTCAAAATTTCCAAAAATAAATGTATTTACACAACCAAGTATATGTTTTTGATAAAATAACAAATGTCAGCGGTGGAGACGAGGAGAAAGGGGATGAAATCTGACCCCCAAAATGGAAGAAAATATGCCCCGACAACAGGTAGAAGTACTTGTGTATTTCTCATGACTTAATCAGGGGTGCGATTGAGGTGAAGTCGGAGCAGAGGAAAATTATGTCGACTGATCTTTACTATGCGATCCACTTGGATAATGCATTAACAAACCATAAAACAGACATTTAAATAAACACCTTCTTAAACTTCAAAACTAGATTTATGAAAATATTTTTAACTTTGCATTTAACATATTAATTATTGTCCAAGGTAAACAGTAATCAGAACAATATGTGATCCAATCCCTGTGAACCATGTCGTCAATCTTCATTTTAGCTCAATGGCTTTACCTTTGAAATATGGTATAAACCGTCAGTGTTAAACTAACAGCACTTTACCACAGCATCTCTAGTTTAAGATTTTTTCACATGGTACACTTTGCCTTGCCAGGACAGTCAATCTTCCATACCAATACAGAAACGGTATTGCTTTCTGATTTATATCCATTGTTGTTTCTAATCATTCCCATTTAAATTTGTTTTTCACTTATGTTTAAATCTCAGAGATTTTGTAAGATTATTTGTTCTTTAAGTAATTTTAATTTTCGCTTAACAAAATTGTCATTTGCAAAGGAAACAACAAAGAAGTACAAAACACATTTTAAAAATCGATTTCAATTGGATGATTGGAAATCGACAGCCAATGACATCGCACGTTACAAAAATGCTTAGGCAGAATCTACCAGTGTAATATGCAGTGAAGTTTCATGGGCTGTGGATATTTCGGGCCAAGTATGAAATACATTCGTGGAATCGGTCTTACCCTCTCCCTATTATTTGTACAAATTTGCGTGAATCTTAGAAATGACCCTGGGACTACCCAATCAGTGAATCTTAGAAATGACTCTGGGACAACCCTATCAGTGAATCTCAGAAATGACTCTGGGACAACCCTATCAGTGAATCTCAGAAATGACTCTGGGACAACCCTATCAGTAAATCTCAGAAATGACCCTGGGACAACCCTATCAGTGAATCTTAGAAATGACCCTGGGACTACCCTATCAGTGAATCTTAGAAATGACCCTGGGACAACCCTATCAGTGAATCTCAGAAATGACTCTGGGACAACCCTATCAGTGAATCTCAGAAATGACCCTGGGACAACCCTATCAGTGAATCTCAGAAATGACCCTGGGACAACCCTATCAGTGTATCTCAGAAATGACTCTGGGACAACCCTATCAGTGAATCTTAGAAATGACCCTGGGACAACCCTATCAGTGAATCTCAGAAATGACCCTGGGACAACCCTATCAGTGAATCTCAGAAATGACCCTGGGACAACCCTATCAGTGAATCTCAGAAATGACTTTGGGACAACCCTATCAGTGAATCTCAGAAATGACCCTGGGACAACCCTATCAGTGAATCTCAGAAATGACCCTGGGACAACCCTATCAGTGAATCTCAGAAATGACTCTGGGACAACCCTATCAGTGAATCTCAGAAATGACCCTGGGACAACCCTATCAGTGAATCTCAGAAATGACTCTGGGACAACCCTATCAGTAAATCTCAGAAATGACTCTGGGACAACCCTATCAGTGAATCTCAGAAATGACTCTGGGACAACCCTATCAGTGAATCTCAGAAATGACCCTGGGACTACCCGATCAGTGAATCTCAGAAATGACCCTGGGACTACCTGATCAGTGAATCTCAGAAATGACCCTGGGAAAACCCTAACAGTGAATCTCAGAAATGACCCTGGGACAACCCTATCAGTGAATCTCAGAAATGACCCTGGGACAACCCTATCAGTGAATCTCAGAAATGACCCTAGGACAACCCTATCAGTGAATCTCAGAAATGACTCTGGGACAACCCTATCAGTGAATCTCAGAAATGACCCTGGGACAACCCTATCAGTGAATCTCAGAAATGACCCTGGGACAACCCTATCAGTGAATCTCAGAAATGACTCTGGAACAACCCTATCAGTGAATCTCAGAAATGACTCCGGGACAACCCTATCAGTGAATCTCAGAAATGACTCTTGGACAACCCTATCAGTGAATCTCAGAAATGACCCTGGGACTACCCGATCAGTGAATCTCAGAAATGACCCTGGGACTACCCGATCAGTGAATCTCAGAAATGACCCTGGGACAACCCTATCAGTGAATCTCAGAAATAACCCTGGGACAACCCTATCAATGAATCTCAGAAATGACCCTGGGACTACCCGATCAGTGAATCTCAGAAATGACCCTGGGACAACCCTATCAGTGAATCTCAGAAATGACCCTGGGACAACCCTATCAGTGAATCTCAGAAATGACTCTGGGACAACCCTATCAGTGAATCTCAGAAATGACCCTGGGACAACCCTATCAGTGAATCTCAGAAATGACTCTGGGACAACCCTATCAGTGAATCTCAGAAATGACTCTGGGACAACCCTATCAGTGAATCTCAGAAATGACCCTGGGACAACCCTATCAGTGAATCTCAGAAATGACCCTGGGACTACCCGATCAGCGTAAAAATCACATCCCTGCTTAACAATAAGCGACTGACATCTACCTGAATATTCAATATAAAAGTCTGACCATTAAAATCAGTGTCATTGGTAACGTTTTGTTAAAAACTGTCTTAATCTTCGCAGAAACTTTCTACATATGGAAAAAAAACTGGATATTATAAAAAAATATATGAAACTTTGCAAAGATTGGAATGCCATTTCAGCTTTTCCAATGTCATTGATTTAATTGAATATTTTGGTCATCCCTAATAAAACCTACTAAAAACCACTTTGTCTTGATGTTGTCTAAAGTTGCTAACCAATTTCAGTTAACACAAACACGCTCAATACAGGTTAACTCCTTAAGGAGCTTGCTTTCCTCATCCTGAGATAGGTTACCTGCTTTAAGGAGCATGATTTGGTCATCCTGAGAAAGGTCCATAAAGCCTGGAACCATTTTGGCGAACTCTATGATCTGCTGTACGGCCAGTGTGAGCTTGTCTGCCACCTCCGCCCAGATCTGTCTGTGAGACTGAAATGCAACAGAGAAGTACAATTATTTATGTGAAGGACTCAGATTTCAATGGAGATTTTTGTTTTATGTAGCTCTGAGATTTTGACCAATTCTTTGCAATCTCAAACAGAACATAGTTTTCTTCCCAAATGATTGCCAAAAGTTCCTTAGAAAATATAATGTAAAAAAAATCTGAATTTCATAACATCCGGCAGCAAAGTAACAACATTAATTCGCTTTCTTTTCCCCCTGGTAAAAAGTTAGAAAAAATCCAATGTGTCGGCTTAACAATACCCGTCTTAATGTAAGCTTTATACCGGTATTGGAAAAAACACTGTATTTGGACAAATATTGACAAAGTTATAGGCATTTTTGTATATTATCAGAGCCAGTTTTGAGCCCAATATTATGTAATATTTGATTAGTTCTTGAAACAACAATTGTTTCCCTTCTTTGTAAAATACCCATAAAAGGCACTTTCTCAAGTGATGATAAATTACAAAATTCCCAAATACTTTGTGAAAAATTCCCACAAGGAAGGAAAGTTGCTTCAATTTTGCTCCAAAAGCAAATATCTGCTAGGCAACAAATAAAATAAGCATTAACATTGAACAATTCAGCAATGTAAATGCATGTTAACAAATACTTAGATTGGTTTGTGCCATTAAGTACATGTAACGAGCAACAAAACAGACCCCTAATTCCCTATCCAGAGATATAACAAGGTGATTTTTCAATTTTTCAGGGGTTTTCTCAATTAGGGCATTCAGGGCACTTTTCCAATTTGGGCCAAAATAATCACTGTGAACAATGGTTAATAAACAAGATGTGTCTGTGAAACACTATGCTGCCAATCCCCCCATATATTTGACCCTTGACCTTGAAGGATGACCTTGACCTTTACCACTCAAAATGTGCAGCTCCATGAGATACACATGCATGCCAAATATAAAGTTGCTATCTTCAATATTGCAAAAGTTATGGCTAATGTTAAAGTTTGACGCAAACAAACCAACAAACAGACAGGGCATCAACAATATGTCCCCCAGTATAGACTGGGAATAATAACAAGAGGGCCATGTGCCCTAAGGCGCTCACCTGAGACCCAAAGGAACTAAACTATTCTGGGAAGGTGGAGTTCAAAATCATGAAAGTACTTCATACAGACGGGAGTACATACTTAACTTGCGCTTTATAGTTCGATTATTTAGTGTAAAATCTTCAAAAGAGGACAATGCTGAGCAGACAGGCGGTAGAACAGACTTAGTGTGCTCTATAATTAAAATACGTTGTCACTGTTTTTCCATTCAAAGTTATTTAGAACAATGATACTCTGATTTTGAATACTGCATTTCACATATCATACATTGTACATGACGTACGTCTGTATATAAAATTAATTAGAATAATGGTATTTCTGACTTTCACATAAAACTGTATTTCACATATCATCCATGTAGGCCTACATGACTTCTGTATATCAATCTGTATTTATGATTTAAAATGAAATTTCATACTTCATTTAATTTTTGTTAATTATTCACATTTGTAAGTGTTGTTTGTAAACAATTCCTCTACGCTTCTACTCTTTATTTACAACCAATGCAAAACTAAAATGCATTTTAATTGTGAAATTTATTCTCAAATACAAGCTGCATTTAATATCATAAGTATCGCAAATAGTTGGTTTTAAGTACATTTTCTCTTTTTAATTCTTGAGCAAAGTATATTTGTGATATGATATGTGTACATGTAGACACGATAGTTTTTTGTAAATACATGTCAGGGGTGGCGAAATCAAATGTCCGAGTTGCCAGAGTCGTACATTTGCTTGTCTGGGCAACTGATTTTTTTCAATTAAGTTGTCCGTGGACAACAAGTTTTTTAATAGTCGGGTCCAAGTTTACAAAAAAATACATTGTATTAAAGCCGTAATTAAGTTTTACAAAACCGGATGTTGACATGCGATTACATTGTCAGTGCTATTTGCGGAGGGATCAAACTAAAATACGGGCACTCTCGTTCGCAGTGAACTCCCTTATTCTATAAGAGACCAGGAGCATGCCGCATTTTAAACATTCAGCCCGACTGTAAGACAGTGTACAGACTGGTTTCTTTATTTTTACAATCAGACGGAAATGAAAAGTATCAAAGTAAGATAATCACAAGAGTTCCGCGGTCGGAGATGACCGCATTGAAGCCGGATTTTTGATTTAAATGACAGGAAAGTACCTTTCGTGTTTTTGTCAATGCAATACTTAAATTACTGAAATATTGTTCAAAGGTCAAAATGAAATGTAAGTACTTTTCAAGGCATGAGCAAACCTTGTGTTATGTTTTGAATGCATGCATATACATGAACAACAATAACATTTAAGGTCACAAATATGAACTTGAATTGACAATTAGGAAAGTTTGATCTCAATTTTTTTATTTTTTAACATTTTTACATTCAAGGTCACGGTGACCTTGACCTTAAAATGACCAGTGGTCATCTACTAGTTCTGGCCAACCTTCATATCAAGTTTGAAGACTCTAGGTCTAAGCATACCAAAGTATTAACAACTTTAACATATTTACATCCAAGGTCACAGTGACCTCGACCTTCAAATGAATGACCTTGAAATGACCAGTGGTCATCTAAGTGTGCTTGCAAACCTTTACGTCAAGTTTGAGATTCTAGGTCCAAGCATACCAAAGTTATAACAATTTTAACATTTTAACATTGAAGGTCACAGTGACCTTGACCTTCAAATGAATGACATTGAAATGAGCAGTGGTGATCTTCTAGTACTGGCCAACCTTTATGTCAAGTTTGAAGACTCTAGGTACAAGCATACCAAAGTTATAACATGGAATAAGAACTTTAACATTTTTACCTACCAAAGTTATAAGAACTTTAACATTTTTACATTCAAGGTCACAGTGACCTTGACCTTAGAATGAATGACCTTGAAATGACCAGTGGTCATCTAAGTGTGCTTGCAAACCTTCATGTCAAGTTTGAAGACTCTATGTCCAAGCATACCAAAGTTATAACAATTTTAACATTTTAACATTTAAGGTCACAGTGACCTTGACCTTCAAATGAATGACATTGAAATGACCAGTGGTCATCTTCTAGTACTGGCCAATCTTTATTTCAAGTTTGAAGACTCTAGGTACAAGCATACCAAAGTTATAACATGAAATAAGAACTTTAACATTTTTACATTCAAGGTCACAGTGACCTTGACCTTCAAATGAATGACCTTGAAATGTCCAGTGGTTACTTACTAGTTCTGGCCAACCTTCATGTCAAGTTTCAAGACTCTAGGTCCAAGCATACCAAAGTTATAACAACTTTAACATTTTTACATTCAAGGTCACAGTGACCTTGACCTTCAAATGAATGACCTTGAAATGTCCAGTGGTTACTTACTAGTTCTGGCCAACCTTCATGTCAAGTTTCAAGACTCTAGGTCCAAGCATACCAAAGTTATAACAACTTTAACATTTTTATATTGAAGGTCACAGTGACCTTCACCTTCAAATGAATGACCTTGAAATGACCAGTGGTCATCTGTTAATCCTGGCCAACCTTCATGTCAAGTTTGAAGACTCTAGGTCCAAGCATACCAAAGTTATACCATGAAATAAGAACTTTAACATTTTTACATTCAAGGTCACAGTGACCTTGACCTTCAAATGAATGACCTTGAAATGACCAGTGGTTACTAACTAGTTATGGCCAACCTTCATGTCAAGTTTCAAGACTCTAGGTCCAAGCATACCAAAGTTATAACAACTTTAACATTTTTTATATTGAAGGTCACAGTGACCTTGACCTTCAAATGAATGACCTTGAAATGACCAGTGGTCATCTGTTAATCCTGGCCAACCTTCATGTCAAGTTTGAAGACTCTAGGTCCAAGCATACCAAAGTTATACCATGAAATAAGAACTTTAACATTTTCGAGCACGCCGCCCGCCCGCCCACCCGCCCCCCCCGCCCGCCCGACAACATCAATCTATAAGCCGAGATTTTTTCGAAAAAAATCCGGCTAAAAACACAGTCTACCTTGTTATTTAAGATGACTTTAATGGTAAAAATGGAACATTTAGTTTTTTTTAATCTTCAACAACGGAGCAGAAACCCGAAGCTTTGAGCAGTCCACCTCCCAAAAAAACTAAGAAAGATTATGATAAAAAATATGATCTAAGTAAACGCACCAGAACTTTTCAAGAAACTTGGCTCACAGATTTTCAATGGTTACCAGTTGATGATAATCAAATTGCTACCAGTAGCGGCGCAGAGCCTCAGTCTGATGAGGTCGGCATATTGGACTAGTTTAATTTGTTAAGATTACGATGTACTTATGTTCAACACATGTTTTAATAACACTAGCTTTGCAAGATTAAAGGTTTTAGAAAGTCTTTATATTGTTTATAATATACTGCTATAATGAATGTACTATTGAAATACCACTATAAACAAAACTAGCAAATCATACTCATTTTGGTATATTCCACATTGTTTTACATTAATCAATAAATGCATTTATAATTTATATAAACACTAACGGACAAGTGTAGTTCAGCAACGGACAAATTAAATTTCCTAAATGGTTGTCCGTGGACAAGTATAGTTTTTTGAGATTTCGCCACCTCTGCATGTTCAACAGTAAAGTTGGAGAATATTTCAATCTATTTTTTATTGATCAATATAATTGAATTTTGACAACAGTTGTTGCCTAAGCTGTAAAGGATATTTTTACGTACATATCTTTACTTTTTCTTCTTGATATTCATAATATACACTGGGACTTTGTGATAGTTATAAGTTAAATTATAGCCATATTGAGTAAGTTCAATCAGGCATCATTGTACTTAAAGCTAAGAAATATGAAATATCACGCCCATTAAATTTATATGTATTGTATAAACCTTTCTTGGAAAGATATTAGTACATAATTTTGCTATTTCAAGAGCTTGCTTCAATGTTGTAATCTGTTCTTTTTATGCAGTCAGCATGCTGATTTTTATACGAAAATAAATGCCAGACAGATGTATTTATGTGTTTATCTCTATATTGATACCACTATATAGCAATTGCTGTTCCATGCTGTTCACTGCAAAGGGCTGTAAACAAGGGGTTAGGCATCAAGCAACTGTCAGAGATAATGAGATACCCGCTGTGGCTAATGGTTATTTCATTGGTCTGCGGTCATTAAAGTACATGCAACAAAATTTGTGAAAAGTGGCCAGCACAGGAATGTGGGGCCTGACTCTAAACTGTTATATACAGTTGTTTCTCCCTTAAGTAATTTTCTGTGAAATCAATATTACTACTTGAAATTTTGAGATTATTTAATAAAGGGTTTTCAGATGGCAAAAATACGTTTGTTGCACTTCATCCCCAACCAATCATCAACATAATAATCCTCTGTTATTATGGCCATCTTTTTCAAATGTTCACGACTATTTTCAAACTCGTCCGAGGTATCCACATATCCAATGTTTTTACCAAATTTCATGATGATCAGGCAAAAAAAGTGACCTCAAGAGTGTTCACAAGCTTTTTTACTTTATAAATATAAGGAAAAAGACCCCCCCCCCCCTTGGCAGCCATGTTTTTTTTTACTGATCTGAACCATTTTCAAACTCAACCGTCGTATCCAGGAAACAAATGTTCTGACCAAATTTCATGAAGATTGGACCAAAAATGTGACTTCTAGAGTGTTCAAATGTTTTCACTATATACATATAGAAAAAACTGCCCTGCCCCCTGACGGCCATTTTTTTTTTAACGATCTGGACCATTTTCGAACTCATCAGAGATATCAATAAAACCAATGTTTTGACCAAGTTTCATCATGATGGGCAAAAATTGTGACTTCTAGAGTATTCACAAGGTTTCTATATAGCCATATAAGGAATACTGCCCCGCCCCCTGGTGGCCATGTTTTTCAACGGACTGGAACAATTTTTGAACTCAACCAACATATCATTAAGACAAACATTTTGGCAAAATTTACATGAAGATTGGACATCAAATGTGACTTCTACAGTGTTCACAAGGTTTTTCTATTTTTTTACTTAGTGACCTAGTTTTTGACACAGCATGACCCATTTTTGAACTCAGTCGAGGTATCATCGGGACAAATGTTTTGACCAAGTTTCATGAAGATCGTATAAGAAATGTGGCCTCTAGAGTGTTCACAAGGTAAAATGTTGACGACGGACGCACGATGGACAAAAGGCGATCCCAAAAGCTAAACATGAGCACGTTGTGCTCAGGTGAGCTAAAAAGCAGAATAAAAACATGAAGTCATGCTCATCAACAAGTCCTCTTAAATCTTTAAATTCCCTATCTGAAACACCGGCTATCCCCCCCCCCCCAAAGACTACCAAACAAAAGTTGTGCATTATGATACTCAGAAGCAACAAGAGCTGTCTCCATAGGATGACATATGCCCCCCAAAAACGCATTTATAGAAGTTATGAGCATTTTTCGAAACCTAAATGCAGATTTCGAAAACTAAAAGCGGACCCTAAGTTCAAGGTTAAGGTCAAAGGGGTCAAAATTTGTGTGCGTATGGAAAGGCCTGGTCCATATACACATGCATACCAAATATGAAGGTTACATCTGAAGTGACATAGAAGTTATGAGCATTTTTCGAAATCTAAACGCAGATTTCAAAACCTAAATGCGGATCCTAAGTTCAAGGTCAAAATTTGTGTGCGTATGGAAATGCCTGGTCAATATACACATGCATACCAAATATGAAGGTTACATCTGAAGTGACATAGAAGTTATGAGCATTTTTTTCGAAACCGAAACATAAAGTGTGACGGACAGACAGTGCGATCACTATACGCCCTCCTTCGGGGGCATAAAAACACTTTTTGTAGGTTTTACCAGATCAGGAAAGCAAATGAATTACAATAAAAGTTGGCCTACAAATTGTAATATTTCGTAACTTCAAATGAGGCTACAACCCACCATATTCTGGTACATGGAGATCACGTCCATATCGACACACTTGATCTGAGGTAAGGTTTCAGCATTGTACGGACTTGTCCTCTGGTGGGCCTCCAAAATGGCCTTGCCAAACGAAACTGCAACCAAACAAGACTTTCAATACAGTACAATTTTTTTTTTCAAATTAAGAGACAATAAAAGAAACCATAACCAATGATGAAAGAGTGCATTTTTTATTAAAATAGTTTAAAATCAAGAACACAGCATAACGGGTGCCAACGCTCGGCTGCGAAAGCTTGTCAGATTTTTATTTTTTTTAGAAGTCACCGTGACCTTGACCTTTGACCTAGTGACCCAAAAATGGGTGTGGCATGTAGAACTCATCAAAATGCATCTGCATATGAAGTTTCAAAGTTGTAGGTAAAAGCACTTTGATTTTAGAGCCAATGTTATGGTTTTAGCACGACGTCTACAGCGGATGGCGGACGATGAGCTGGCTATGACAATACCTCGGGTTTTCTCCAAAAACAGCAGGGGTCTCGCGAGTGGGCGATTTCTTCGCCAAATTAATCTTCACTTCGCACATTAATTTCATGAATGCCAAGTGACTTCTCCTCCTTTTAATGATTTACTTTGTGCCAGACATTGACCGATTAAAATCAATTTGATGTGGAGAATTGGACACAGGAGGATTCTCAGCCTTTAGTGCCCCATGTACAGGTCATGAAAAGTTGAACATTCAAAAGAACAGTCTGGAGCTATTACACTTCTTGAAATTGCTAATAGATGATGCCTTGATTAATTGCCATGTTAAATGGCCTATTAAAACAATACTAAGGAATGATCAAATGGCGAGATGTAACCTAGCACTGGCAATAAATATGGGGCTCATTTACAGGTCAGATTCGGAATCTCTGCTGTAAAATGAGATTTTAAATGAATTTTTAATTTAAAACAAATATTTGTAACAAAATATGAATTTGATTTAATGTTAAATTGCTTAAAATTAACAAGGACGTAAAAAGATTATAAACATTACTGGCTTGTTACAATTGAAGTTTATTTGATACACCTGTTAAGGAAAAAAAATAATTAAAAGTAAAATCATCATCAACAATCAATGAGAAATAAGGAAAATGTTGGTTTTATACACTAAACATGTCTTATTGTATAAAACAAGTAAAGAGTTGATTGAAAGCTGAACAAAAACTACTAAGTTAAGTTGCTGCAAAATATACGTAAAACTAAGATCTATGATGCAAATGTACCATTTCTCCCAAATATGTTAAAAATTCTCCCTATTTTGGCTTTAGGGAGAAGTGACTTCTCCCTAAATTTTGAGCCAAGCTAGACCCCTGAAACAGCCGAGCTAAAAATAAGTTTTAAATAAAGTAAGTTCATCTCCGCTTCAGCTCTATATGGGGTGTGATATATAAACCATCTCGGGAGAGGAAACTGCCCAACCAGCCTTACAGGGTTCAATCAAACATTTCATTTAGATCCAGGAAGGCTTATAACTATTTGTAATATATGTTTTGTTTAAAATTAAACAGGAGGAAATCAGCTGAAAGGAGAAGAAATCACACTCTGGTCTGTAAGTTGAACTTCAGTAACTTTCACCATTATTTATGTATAACTTATTTCTTTTTACATGCCCAAAAAATTTCATAGTAACTTTCACCATTATTAATGCATTAACAAATGTTCTTTAACATACACAACTAGAGCTTTGTCACAGACGTGACGTTTACCCCCACATGCCGCATTAACACAGACTATTTTGCATGCTTTCTTCACAAAACAAGAAAATCTCATTTATGGTGATTTTAAGAATTATTATGCCATTATCAGTTATAGCCATTTTGACCTTTGAACTCTTGAATCTTTCACATGACACGCTGTCCAATGACTATGAACAAAATTTATGTACATTTTTAAAAATCTCACAATGAATGACATACTTATGGCCCAGAAAAGATCATTTATTGCAATTTTTTACCTTTGAACTAAAAGTGTGACCTTGGAGATATCAACATAATTCTTTCACGCGACACACCGTTAAATGATGGTGAACAAAAGAGCCGAATGATTTTAAAATCTGACAATAAACGACATAGTTATGGCCCGGACAAGCTCATTTATGGCCATTTTTGACCTTTGAACTCAGTGTGACCTTGACCTTGGAGATATCAATGCAATTTTTCCGCGCGACACACGGTTTAATGATGGTGACCAAATGTGCCAAATGATTTTAAAATCTCACAATGAACCACATAGTTATGGCCTGGACAAGCTCATTTATAACCATTTTTGACCTTTGAACTCATAGTGTGACCTTAACCTTGGAGATATCAATGTAATTCTTTCACGCGACACACTGTCCAATGATGGTGAACATATGAGCCAAATGATTTTAAAATCTCACAATGAATGACATAGTTATGGCCCGGACAAGCTCATTTAAGGCCATATTTGACCTTTGAACTCGAAGTGTGACCTTAACCTTGGAGATATCGACGTAATTCTTTCGCGCAACACACCTTCCAATGATGGTGAACAAATGTGCCATATGATTTTAAATTCTCACAATGAACAACAGCCCGGACAAGCTCATTTATGGCCATTTTTGACCTTTGAACTTTAAGTGTGACCTTGACCTAGGAGATATCGCTGTCATTTTATTCGCACAACACACCCTCCAATGATGGTGAACAAATATGCCAATTGATTTTAAAATCTTACAATGAATGACATAGTTATGGCCCGAACAAGCTCATTTATGATCGTTGAACTCAAAGTGTGACCTTGACCTTGGAGATATCGACGTAATTCTTTCGTGCGACACACCGTCCAATGAATGACAAAGTTATGGCCCGGACAAGCATTTGACCTTTCAACTCCAAGTGTGACCTTGACCTTAGAGATATCCGTACTTTTTTCACACGACACACCAACCCATGATGGTGAACAAATGTATCAAATCATTTTAAAATCTAACGATAAATGACATGGCTATGGTCCGGACAAACTTTCAGTTTAAAACACACTAAGTGACCCCATTACCTAGTCTTTGACCTGGCATGACCAATATTCAAACTTGACCTAGACATCATCTAGATACAACTTCTGACCAAGTTTGGTGAAGATCGGATGAAATTCCGGGACAGACCGACGGACCGACAAAGTGACTCCTATATAGCCCCCATTACCAAGGGTAATGGGGGTATAAAAATATCATAGTTTTAAGTATCATACAATATTTCATTAAAATAATATACAGTATTGAAAGCACCATAATTCTCAATTTTTGAAATATTTGTTAGCTAAAAAAATACAACGCTAATTTCCAAATTTTAGTCAAAACAACCTGAGATTCCTAATCCAAAGAGACATAGAATTTGGCTAATATTTATGTATTAACTCACCTGTCTAGTTTATAAACGTACTCACCTGTGTCTAGTATATCTACTGTCTTTAGTACAGACAAGGGAGCCAGTGGGTTGGTGGGGGACTCTGTAGGGCTGAATGTGGGGTTGCTACCAGGACTGACGGGCGTGCTGCCGTCCCCGTAGTAAAACCCGTTCTGATTGCGGTACAGGTAGTTGTCACTCGTGTTGTATCTGTGTTATGAAAATTGAGAGGCTGAGAGAACCAGTAACGCCAAATTCCAGCATTTTTCTTGACCACATGGGATATGGGACCAATTGGGGAAACAACGGTTGTTTTCAGCCATGTTTAGCATGGGTTTTAGTCAAATAGGGAAATTTGACAAAAGTATTAAATTTAACTAAATAATTTTGTATACATTATTTTTATGGGGATTTGTTTATCTTTTATCTTCCCATTGGGACAAATTGACAGGCTAATACAAAGATAAATCAACCGATCACTATTCTTGCGCAGAAAGAATATAGTCTATTATAGAATAGAACTAATATATTAGTTGGCATTGGTGCAATGTTGATTTTTGTCAGAATTTGACAAGAGAAGTCTGACCAGACTTCAGTAGTCCACAAATTAAGACACTTTTTTATACCGTATTTTTCGGGCTTTATAAGATGTTTATCCGTGAAATACTACATTATCTTTCATCTTTGGTTTTAGATGGAAGTTCAAAGTGGCTGCTATTGTTATTTGTTATGTCACATTTTCAAATCTGTAACCTATTGCAGTAAAATTTTAGTAATTTATGGTAAGGTTTAAACAAGAGATGTGTTTGTCAGAAACACAATGCCCCCTAATGCGCTGCTTTTTTTTTTTTAACCTTTGACCTTGAAATATGACCTTGACCTTTCACCACTCAAAATGTGCAGCTCCATGAGATACACATGCATGCCAAATATGAAGTTGCTATTTTCAATATTTAAAAAAGTTATTCCAAAACTTAAATTTTAGGTTAAAGTTTTTTTGTTTTTTTTTAAACTTTGACCTTGAAGGATGACCTTGACCTTTCACCAATCAAAATGTGCAGCTCCATGAGATACACATGCATGCCAAATATCAAGTTGCTATGTTCAATATTTCAAAAGTTATTCCAAAAGTAAAATGTAAGGTTTAAGTTTTGATGACAGAATGATGGAATGACAGACAGACAATAACAATATACCCCCAATCTTTCGATCCCGGGGAATAAAAATACTATTTTCTTTTATGCATGTATATATGTTTGCTTGTTTAACCTCAGGATTAGGGCAAACAAAAGTGATTGGAGTATACTGTTTTGTTGCTGTCATAGTTAATTTATCACATTGTCAGGGTGTTACAGCTCTATATTTTTCATTGCTTTATATATTTCCTGCATTATATTTATAACAACATATAATTTTAACAATAATGAGATTTATAACAATGCAATACCCACAATTATTGTTCATATCGACATTCTCACATTTTAATCACTTTTGCAAAAAAATCGCAGTCTACTTAGTATTTATGCAAAAATCAATACACCCACACTCTGGGCTCCGACTGTCCGGGACAACCAAATGGTTAGTCCAGACAAGTAAATAAAGAATTTTCTAGTCCGACGGAACAAGTGGTCTTTAAAATTGAATTACTTAAAACAAATGCCTTTAAATCCGTTATTTCTGTGGAGTTAAAACTTTTTCTATTATGTTTTGTTTACGTTTCAACAACAAAGCGCGAGATATTCCGATAGTTCCATGTGATACTACACCATACTGTTCACAAGGGAAGCAACCCTTAACATTTTTCTATGCCAATATAACAAGAATATTCTCCCTTGTAAAGAATATGGATATTACGACACCTGTCGACACCGATTATTTTCTGCTTTATGGTGGCAAACCACAAGTTTTTGTCAGCTATTATGGCTTTGTAAAATGTTTAAAAATCAATAATCTCAAGTTTTCCTGTCATTTTAGTCATTTTTTTTATTGAAATTTCCTACAATTATGTTAACATGACCTTTGATTGTATTTTGAACGATTAAAGTCTTTATGATTTGAGCATTTTGTATTATTTCATTATTTTGCAAAGTACTGAGCAGAATAAGATTTAATGGTCAGGACAAGTTGCTTTTTGGTCAGGACAAGTGAAATTTTGGTCTACTTGACCGACCGGACAAGTGGCTTCAAAAGTTAATGTCGAGCCCTGACACTTTTGTTATGGATGACATTAAGTTAACAAGTGCAACATATTTTGTGTGCTCCAATTATCAGAACCAACACCAGATGCATGAGAACTGTTGATCTGAAGCTAGAATACGTTAACCTCACCTCATCATTAACAGACAAAAGTGTGTATCTGAAAACAAATTAAATTATGCGCATTCGAGAATTCAGCAAAAATCAAGATTAAAAGGTGTGTGTAATAATATCATTGATAATTTGTTAAAATATTTTTCAAAAATGTTTTTAACAATATTATGCATGAAAAGCACAATTTCCACATGGATTTATCACACCTGGTTGAACTTATCAGTCGCAAATCAAATGGCATCAATAACAAGCCTAAGATACTGATGAAGTTCATGAACAGCATAAAACATGAACACACTGAAAGTAACTCGTAGGCTGCTCTGATTTTATGCTGGTTGCATACTCTGGATCTTTCCTTGTGTGAGTTATCAAGTACCTACCCATTAACGCCTGGTGAGACCCCAGCCTTGATCAGCTGGGCTTCTCCTTCTACCTTCTCTCTTTGCTTCTTAGACATTCGACCAAACTTCACAGCTGAAATAGTGGTAAACATGGTTAACAAAACTTCATGGCTGAACAAATGTGAATCATGGTAACCAAACTTCATTGCTGATATAATGTGAAACATGGTTACGAACAGACATTCAACCAACTTCACTGCTAAAATAGTGTGAAACTCATTGTTTCTACCCTTATTAAGCACAGAATCTTAACTTGCCATTGGATATTTAAAACTTCACTCTTGACTATCCTATGCCTGAGTAATGATCTGAATTCTTGAAAAGTGTTGTCCTAGATAGCCTCTGCATTCAGCACAGGCTGATCTGGGAAGACACTTTCCGCCTAAACGTTTTTTTTGAGAAGAGACTTTCTTTAAACAAACAATACAAAAAAACAGACTGCTAAGGGCTTATCTTGAATGACAATTTTACCCACACTCATTATACATGTACCTGGTTTTACCGACATTCATTATACATGTACCTGGTTTTACCCACACTCATTACACATGTCAGGGGTGGCGAAATCTCAAAAAACTATACTTGTCCACGGACAACCATTTAGGAAATTTAACTTGTCCGTTGCTGAACTACACTTGTCCGTTAATGTTTATATAAATTATAAACGCAATTATAGATTCATGTTAAATAATGTGGAACATATCAAAATGAGTATGATTTGCTTGTTTTGTTTATAATTGTATTTCAATGGAACATTCATTATAGCAGTATATTATAAACAATATAAAGACTTTCTCAAACTTTAAATCTTGCGAAGCTAGTGTTATTAAAAGATGTGTTGAACATAAGTACATCGTAATCTTAACAAATTAAACTAGTCCAATATGTGGACCTCATGAGACTGAGGCTCTGCACCGCTACTGGTAGCAATTTGATTATCATCAACTGGTAACCATTGAAAATCTCTGAGCCAAGTTTCTTGAAAAGTTCTGGTGCGTTTACTTAGATCATATTTTTTATCATAATCTTTCTTAGTTTTTTGGGAGGTGGGCTGCTCAAAGCTTCGGGTTTCTGCTCGGTTGTTGAAGATTAAAAAAAAGGTTTCTTCTTTACCGTTATAGTCGTCTTATATAACAAGGTAGACCGTGTTTTGATTATCTTAGTTTGATACTTTTTATTTCCGTCTGATTGTATAAGTAAAGAAACCAGTCTGTACACTGTCTAACAGTCGGGCCGAATGTTGAAAATGCGGCATGCTCCCGGTCTCTTATAGAAACAGGGAGATCACTGCGCAGGAGAGTGCACGTATTTTAGCAATCTCCACGCAGAGTTGTCGTTCCTTGCTCTCACATACAACTCTGCATAAGGCTCAGCACGCCATTTTGTCTACCAAATAGCTAAAACCGAACAAACGCATACAATGTATATTTGTGTGGATATTTAAGATCGCATGCATTTAATGAAGAAATATGACTTTAAAATGTACGATAAATCGTGCAAAAACTTGTGAGTTTTAATGCAACTCTTTGGAACTATTTTATTGCCCATTTACACAGATGTAATCATTCCACGCACTTCACAAATGTAAACAATTGTACATATTTTTTATTGAGTGACGTTAGGCATTTTTTCGACGTATTTATGTATGTTGGTTTCTTAACATAAAAAAACATATCAATTTTATAATAATTAATTAAGACTGATATAAGATATCAGGGTATGAGATGGTTTTCTTTAATGCAGTTAATGCAATGCAACCGTCGTGCAAGAGATTGTTTAGTATACTGTATTAGTGTAACCTCAATGATGAACGCTTGGAATGATCATGACATGAAAGAGACGCTTTCATAACAAAAGTCCGTTCTGAGCCCAACACAGAGGTGAATGTAATGTGACCGTCGTGCAAGAGATTGGTATTTTAGCTTGATTGCTCCGCAAATAGCACTGACAATGTAATCGCGTGTCAACATCCGGTTTTGTAAAACTTCTAATTACGGCTTTAATACAATGTATTTTTGTATACCTGGACGCGACTTTTAAAAAACTTGTTGTCCACGGACAACTTAATTGAAAAAAATCACGTTGCCCAGACAAGCAAATGTACGACTCGGGCAACTCGGACATTTGATTTCGCCACCTCTGCATGTACCTGGTTTTACCCACATTCATTATACATGTACCTGGTTTTCACTGACAATTTTACCCAAATTCATTATACATGTACCTGGTGTCCACAGAATTAGACTCATGGTTACAAACTAGTGTTTTCACTTTGGTCACCAAAACTGCTTTTATAGCTGTTATATCCGTTTTCTCAGACAATTTACCATACAAATTTAAGGGACATCTGCTAGTGGGCCCATGACTTTTTGATGAAAATAATAATAATGTTTCTATTCATATTATATTTATAAGAAAACATGTTTGCTTTATCGCTCTGTTCTTTGCCAATAGCAAGTTGATGCTGTTGTTTTTTGCTAAGGAAATAGCCCCATATATGTGTGGACTATGTATCCAAAAACTAGGCGATTTGTTTACCAGAAAAAAAACTATTTCAAATTCTATGTTATTGGAGAAAAATATTTCATAGTTGAAATGCAAAATAGATTTTACAAAAGTCTAGGATATTATGGTCCTAATGAGCAGTTGTAAAATGGTATGGTCAGCATCTAATATTCAAATCTTCAATGTTCAAAGATTAAAGCCAGTAAAACAGTGTATTAAAACAACTTCCATCAAAAATTGAGATGACGTGTTTCAAAATGGCCCATGTAGCATAAATTAATAAAGATTAAGATTAAGCTAGGCTCAGTATCTAACATGAGATGTGTTTGTCAAAAACACAATGCCCCCTATTGCACCGCTTTGAAGCCATAAATTTGACCTTTGACCCTGAAGAATGACCTTGACCTTTCACCACTCAAAATGTGCAGCTCCATGAGATACGCATGCATGCCAAATATGGAGTTGCTATCTTCAATAATGCAAAATTTGACCTTTGACCTTGAAGGATGACCTTGACCTTTCACTACTCAAATATGTCCAGCTCCATGAGATACACAAGCATGCCAAATATCAAGTTGCTATCTTCAATATTTAAAAAGATATGGCCAATGTTAAAGTTTTCGGACGGACGGAATATTTGACATTTGACCTTGAAGAATGACCTTGATTTTCACCTTTCACCACTCAAAATGTACAGCTCCAGGAAGTACACATGCAAGACAAATATCAAGTTGCTATCTTCAATATTTAAAAAGTTATGGCCAATGTTAAAGTTTTCGGACGGACAGAATATTTGACATTTGACCTTGAAGGACGACCTTGACCTTCACCTTTCACCACTCAAAATGTTCAGCTCCAGGAGATACACATGCATGCCAAATATCAAGTTGCTTTCTTCAACAGTGAAAAAGTTATGGCCAATATTAAGTCTCGGACGGACGGACAGACCCCATATATATAGACATTTGACCTTGAAAGATGACCTTGACCTTCACCTTTCACCACTCAAAATGTCCATGAGATGCACATGCATGCCAAATATCAAGTTGCCATGTTAAATATTGAAAAAGTTATGACCATTAAAGTTTTCGGATGGACGGACTGACATACTGACGGACAGTTCAACTGCTATATGCCACCCTACAGGGGGCATAAAAATCCCTACCTACCAACCCGTTTTTATTTACAAGGAGACCAGAAACAGACCAATTTATTTTTGGCCTTATCACATGTACGACGTATGACATACCATCTCGTGACATCCCCAACAGTAGGCATTTCTGTAGTCTACAGTACTGACACCTGTTTCTGTTCACGCGGTCGATGATACACTGCTTGTTACGTGGACACTGGTAGTTGACCGGACCTGATTGGGAGCGTCTGGAAAACATGCAGGAAAACATTATCGTAGGTCCAAAGAGCCTTGTGCTGGGAAAACTGTGCTTTATCAGGTTTTTTTTTTTACTAAGAATGTGACGCTGATATTCGGCGTCTTCCCCTACCAGAATTTCCCCTCCAAAAATATAATTTTTCACCAAAATATAATATTTTACCCTCAAAGAAATGTTTTTTTTCTTTTGGGAAGTCGACACTTATCCAATTTGTACCATGTACAACGATCTCGCTCTCTCTCTCTCACTCCCGACGAACACTCAAATCTGGGAATCCCAGTGATTCTATATATAGCTCTTAAAGTACGTCATGGAAACCGGGCAACTAATCGTATTAATCATGTGACTATTTTACTGGATTCCGGTCTTGCGCGAGAAGGGTGTTTCGTAAATTAATTACCGGAAACCAGTCGAATTTTCATCCAGGTTATGTGAAAGCCAAGATATAAACGTTAAAACAGAAAAAAGTCTCACAATTGGCGTTCATACACGAACAAAATAAAACGTTCGGACTCGGGAAATATTAATTGCGTTGACGCATTTTTTAAGAATGAATCATCAAAAACCGTTGAAACCCAGCAGGATTCGGAGGGTCATGTATTCAACATCGATTAATACTGTCGGATTATTGTGAAAGTGAAAGTAGACAATCGGCAGCTGCCGCACCTTTCCCTTCCAATACTGTAGCAGATCTTGATCGTCAACCCATTCATCATGAAATTGAAATCACAATATTGACATCGTTCCCCGGCCCCAGTTGAAAACATTTCCTATTATTAGATCTACCCCTGCAACTTTATTTAGGACTTTGACTTTAATATCATACTTGTTCATGTGTTTAAGAACAAAAAAATCAGAGACATGCCTCTTTTTCTAAAAAAAACCCTGAAGTCTGTAGGCGAATTATAGACATTGAAATGAACAGTTTTTATTTTTTCCCCAAATATGTCTCTTTCGCGATCGATTTTCCCCTTTTACCCAGCGTCCAGCGTCTTCCCCTATTTCTAAAAAAAACAACCTGTTTATGCATTTGGGTACATGTAATCACCCTAGATTAGCTTATAAAGTCTGCAAAGGCTTATCAGGCAAGAAAGTTTCAGCTTTAATGGAATTCTTCATTTACAGGAAGTTTCTCTTCTAACTCAAACTCCAGTTTATGTATTTAGCCCACTTTACCAAAATGAGGCCTTTATTCAAGTTGACTTTGCTAGTTATGCACCAGTAAAAATTCTTATTTTAGGGGTTTTCTCAGATGTCATGGTTTTAAAACTTAATATATCAAGCAGTGGTGCACTGAGGATTTCATCTTTTAATTTGGAAATTCAGGTGATTGATACATTTTGAGACCACCAAGCAAGACATCAATGTATCTTTTATTGGTTGATTTCATTATTTGCAACCATGTAAAATTTAAACTTGTCCAAAAACAAAAGAGGTCTTACCTGCCACTGGTTTCATACAACTACATTATTTCTACAGATTAATCAGTATCACTTATCTTGTGGGGTTTTGATCATTCCCCATCGTAAGATATCATAATTTCTAAATTCAGCTTGCCCAAACAGTGTGTCACTTTCCAACGACCAAAACAAGACAACACACACAAACATTCTTAATAATTGCAGTGTTTTTTTTTGATGAAATATTCGGTGTTATTCGGCCTCATTCCCCCATCTTTGGAGTATACATTTTTCCCCCAAATATTTTTAAAACTCCCCTCCTGAAAGTGTAATTCAATTTTAATCAATACCTCATTTAAATACGTCTTTCGTTACGAATTTACTACAATTTTCCTGAACTGCATCTGCCATAACTTCCCCCAAAACTGAAAAAAAACACTGAATTGAGATATGAAAATGAGCGGAGTTCAGGAAAACTAGGCTTGTTTAGCCTGTGCAGTCTGCACAGGCTTATCAGAGAAACAATCCAACACTTTTATGGAATTTTTTTTAAGAAAGTCTCTTCATAACAAAAATCCAGTTTGGCAGAGTGTCATCCCTGATTAAGGGGACTCTTGTATTAAGCCCAGTTTTCTTAGAATGAAGCTCATATGAAAATTAACAATTGGGTGTATTAACCTGAAGAAGCCCTTGCATCCCTCACATGTGATGACTCCATAGTGGACTCCCGAGGACTTGTCTCCACATATCTTGCAGGGTATCACCTCTATCTGTGCTGCAATACGGAAAAATAAAAAAGTTACAATTTAATATTAGAACCAACCATTATCCTTCAGTGTTAACCTTTTGTAAATATTTTGCTTTACCTCATTTATGTTTTAACTGCAATATTGAACAGAAAGCAACAGTTATCCGAGTTTCTAACTAGCTTTTGTAAAGGATACATTTTTGGATGGGCTATTTTGCTTGCCATCAATAACCTAATACCTGTGTACTATACATGCAGGGCAATAGATAATATTAGATAATAAACATATTAAAGATGTCATGTCAATTAGTTTTCATTACAAGCCTTTTGTAACAATGAGTCCCGAAAAACTATTTGGCAATTAGTTTTGACAATTCAGTGATTTTTTTTGCTCAAATTTACAGCCGAATTTTGGCTGCTTCCCAATCGCAAAAATACACGTTTTTTCCCTAAAATTCTGACCAAAATTTCCCCAAAAAAAGCCCAACTTCCAAAAAAAAAAAAAAAAATTTTTTTTTTTTTTTTTTTAGAAAGCAGTCTGATATAACTTAATTATGATTTCTTAAATCTAGGTCTCAACTTTATTTTTTAAACATCTTACAAAATATGTAACTTGAATTAAGTCATTTTTGTCCATAAATCATTCCCAAACTTGCCACTTTTATTGATTAAAAAAAACAACAATTTGACCAGACTCCTTTTTTAGAAAACTCCCTGAACATGCACTTAAACACAATATCACTTCTGTTACTTATAATCCTATTTAAAATGCTTAATTTTTCCCAATTTTATGGTTTATCGCGCTATTTTTCCCAATTTCACGGTTTATCGCGCTAATTTTCCCAATTCAAAAGGCACAGGCTGTAACAAATTAAAGCAAAAAAAATCACTGCAATTTGATAAAAACCTACCTACATGTATTTTCTCCCACGCATCCTTGTGTTTGGTACTATTATTGTGCTTGGCTACGGTGTCCTTTAGAATATTGAATTATCAAGCCTTAGCCCATACTGTTTAAAGATAACCTTTTAGTTTAATAACAATGTTGCACTTATGGCGCATTTCTAAACCCTCTTCATCAATGGCAAGCTAGTGGAAATGACTTTTCCACAATATTATTTGATTTTCAGAAACAAAAACCGGCTTTTTCCGCTCCATTTTGGGAAAACGCCACACTGGAATTTTGGGAATTTCGCGTCGTGAAAACCCCCATTTTGGGAAAAAAATTAATCGCTAAATTGGCTCAATTGGGAAAAATTATCGCATGTAAATTATTTAAAACAGTGTTTCTTATATTTCAAAGAAGCCATTAACTGGTAAATAACGACTATTTTGATAACTTATTATTAAAATTTTACAAAATATTATGAACATGTGTGATTAGTGCAGGTTTTTTAATCTGAATTTGGGAAAAAGGCTTGGCCTTTTTGAGGTGAAAAAAATCGCGGGAAGCGCCGGATTTTGAGGAAAAAAAGGAAAGTCTTAAATAATCATTAACATATTTTACAGTTCTTAAAACAAATTCAAGGCAACAGATAATTTAATTATGCAATACTTTCTATTTTCTACACCAGATCAGGTCAACTTATATATAAAAAGGTTAAAAAAAAAAAAAAAAAAAAATTTTTTTTTTTTTTTTAATTGGGAATTTATTTTTCAATTGTGAAAAAAACAACCAGATTTGCATTGGGAATGGGGCCGAATTTCGGACCCGTGGCATAGGGTGGAAAAAGCCTGAAAATCATCGCAGTGCTTTGCGCTGAATATTTAAGAATCTATCACTACCTGCCCAATTTAAACTGAGAGTATACTCTTAAATCATTTATTATGGACAAAGACCCGTATGTCCGCAAATATAGTCACACAAAAAAATTGCTAAAAAAGGGAACTGGGAGTGTCCCAAAACTAAGAGTAATTACAGTTACTCAGTATCTATTATTTATAAGTTACTCTCACACATTGGCCAACTTACTTTTTGATGGTGTGTATGTTGAAGATGCTGCAGCTGTAAGTAAAACATATAATGTCACGTTACAATTTAAATTATTATTGAATATTGTTGGGGGTTCATTTTAAGATTTATCAGAATTTTAACTGAAATTTAATTGAGCTTATAAGTGGTCATCTTAGGCCAACCATCATTAACACATGTACACATAGCTACTGTTAATTGATTGATAACCAGGTTCTTGATTTCTTAAACAAACCATGTTTTCAAAAGACTAAAACAATTATGTTTTAAGTTTATAACAGTCTTTTTTCTGCTATTTATTGAAGAATTTCAACTCTTTCAAAATGTAAACTTGTATTGCTAGCCTGATAAAAGAATAAGGTTTTAAATTCAAAATATCATAATTTTTTTTATTTAGTACCATTATTTTGGTGGGCTCTTAAAACACTAGATTGAACTACCAAATCTTGAAAGCTAGGGGCCCATTCAAGCAACCATACAAACAAATAAATTTCCATCACTTCTTATATGACCTTATGAAAAAAGATGTGGTTAACTTATTGAGAACTTATAAGTGATACTTACTTTTTGTTTTCGTAAATGTAGAAGATGGGGACGCAGCTGAAAAAAATATATACGAAATGTAATGACTGATGTAAACTAAATTCAAATCAAATAATAAGACATTATAAAAAGATGGCATTATTCAACCACACCTAATGTTACTTAACCCCTGGATCTGTTTGTGTGGCTTATATTAAGTTAACCAAGAGATGTGTTTGTCAGAAAAAAAACAATGCCCCCTATTGCGCCGCTTTGAAGTTGAAAATTGAAGCCATATACCAGGGTATTTGATCTTTGACTTGAAGGATGGCCTTGACATTTCACCACTCAAAATGTGCAGCTCAATGAGATACACATGCATGCCAAATATCAAGTTGCTATCTTCAAAATTGCAAATGTTATATCCAAGGTTAAAGTTTGGACGCCGCTTTGAAGCCATATATTTTACCTTTGACCTTGAAGGATGACCTTTCACCACTGAAAATGTGCTGCTGCAGCTCCATGAGATACACATGCATGCCAAATTTCAAGTTGCTATCTTCAATATTGCAAAAGATATTCATTATTGCAAACATTTAACCAAGTTTAAAGTTTGGAGACAGAATGACAGACAGACAGGCCAAAAACAATATACCCCTGATCATTCAATCCGGGGGGATAAAAACAGGTAAGTTTGTTCTTAATCATCAGGAAGTTAAACAAGATTCATAAAAATACCAATACAATTTTGCCAATATTTTATTCTCATTACTTGCAGCAACTTATAGTCTGACATTATTTAAAGTAATACAATTTTCATCAGACCACAGCAAATGTCAGTTGAACCCTGTTGAATGCCTACTGATAAAATCACACTTTAAGCATACTGGTCATGTACGTAATTCCGGCCTGTAAGTAAAAAATCGGCCACCTGTGTAAAATCATTTTCATGATCTTAACGCACATATTTTGTTTTTATTTAGAAAAATCAACATGAAAACCATCCCCACTCTCAATATTTTGCAAATGTAAGAACCATAACACCGTAAACTTTTGTGTTAAAATGTCACAAATATAGCAGGAAATATTTGGCTCATGGGGAAAGTGATGTCATCATAAGTTGCAACAATTATATTCATATAAGAAACAAATATATTTGATAAAAATTATTTTTATTTTATCTAATAAACTTTAATTACTGCTCATGTACGTAATTCCGGCCTGTACGTAAAAAATCGGCCACCTGTGTAAAATCATTTTCATGATCTTAACGCACATATTTTGTTTTTATTTAGAAAAATCAACATGAAAACCATCCGCACTCTCAATATTTTGCAAATGTAAGAACCATATCACTGTAAACTTTTTTGTTAGAATGTCACAAATATAGCAGGAAATATTTGGCTCGTGGGGAAAGTGATGTCATCATCAGTTGCAACAATTATATTCATATAAGAAACAAATATATTTGATAAAATTATTTTTATTTTATCTAATAAACTTTAATTAAAGTTTTACCAATTAATTGTACAAAAAATTATATTCAAAACATAAAAATCAGAACCTAAATATAAATTTTTAATATATGAATTACCTCCCTTGATAAGAATATTACTAGATTACATGTTTTAATATTATATATAGGCGTTTACTAATAATCAACACTGAAGTCAACTTTTTAAACAAGATGTGTTTACTTTTTTAGCTATGTTAGAAAAAAATTATTAAACACATTAAAAACAAATATTTTTTTGTGAATTAGCAGTTTCCCATTGTTTATATTTATTAAAATAGGTAGGGGGAGTAACTGGTATAATAATTTCGCATTTAATTTAAATTTCAAGTCAAAAATTTTAATAGTATAAACATTGATTAATACTCTGAAATTGAGGACATTTGTCTCAAGATATTGCTTTGTAATTTTATCTGCAGGTCAAACTGAAAAGTGGCCGATTTTTTAGGTACATTTAACCTACGAAAATGGATAGTTTACATGTCATCATTTTTTGTTCATTAAGTAACATTCACCGATCTAATTCTATTTAAATTTTCATGCTAGGTGAGTTTTGAACCCAGGATTATATATATGTGAAGTTTAGTTTCAACCAGTTGCCTAACACTAAAGATTTTTCTTAAATAGTCCCAAAAGTGGCCGGAATTACGTACATGACCAGTAAAGTTTAACCAATTAATTGTACAAAAACTTATATTCAAAACATACAAATCAGAACCTAAATATAAATTTTTAATATATGAATTACCTCCCTTTATAAGAATATTACTAGATTACATGTTTTAATATTATATATAAGCGTTTACTACCTAATATTAATAATCAACACTGAAGTCAACTTTTCAAACAAAATGTGTTTACTTTTTTAGCTATGTTTGAAAAAAATTATTAAACACATTAAAAAGAAATATTTTTTAATGAATTAGCAGTTTCCCATTGTTTATATTTATTAAAATAGGTAGGGGGAGTAACTGGTATAATAATTTCGCATTTATTTTAAATTTCAAGTCAAAAATTTTAATAGTATAAACATTGATAAATACTCTGAAATTGAGGACATTTGTCAAAAGATTGCTTTGTAATTTTATCTGCAGATCAAACTGAAAAGTGGCCGATTTTTTAGGTACATTTAACCTACGAAAATGGATAGTTTACATGTCATCATTTTCTGTTCATTAAGTAACATTCACCGATCTAGTTCTATTTAAATTTTTCATGCAAGGTGAGTTTTGAACCCAGGATTATATATGTGAAGTTTAGTTTCAACCAGTTGCCTAACACTAAAGATTTTTCTTAAATAGTCCCAAAAGTGGCCGGAATTACGTACATGACCAGTAACACATGAGATAATCATTCCCATAAACTCATCATTCTTATCTTATTATGATAACTTCAACAAACTTCATAGCCATGCCTTCCTACTGTGTGCATTTGTAACTTTGTTCAAGTTGTTGATATCTTTAGTACAAACTGAAGCATGTTAATTGTTATCAATTATTTAATGAGCCATGTTGTGGAAAAACTGGAGTCAATGCATGTGTGTTAAATAATATCCCAGATTAGCCAGTGAAGCCTGCATATCATGCTTATCAGGGCAACACTTTCTGCTTTAAAGTTTAATGGTATTTTTCACAATATAGTATTTTGAGTTTTTCTGCTGTTTTTGTCAATTTATGAATGAGATAGCAAAAGGGGCTTTTGAATGAAGAATTAAGCATGTTATAAAATGTCATATATTCTTTAACATTGAGTGGTTAAAGTATTATCATTTTAATTAAAGGTGGACAGGATTAAGTCTGAATGTGGAAACCTTTTTGCTTTATTTTTCTTCATTTAATTTCATAATTTCACTGCAAACAACTTAAGTCCATTTAATCAAAGTCCTTGTCCAACATCATAATTTTCAAACCTTATGACAACAGCTTGTATGCTATTTAAAATGTAAATACATTTTAATGATGCTCTGCCACCGTGTTGCTACATTACAATTGTTACACATCCTTTTTACAACTCTAACTCTACTTTCACTTTACAATGAATGATTAATGGTTGGTTCAATATGACAAAAGGCTGTACAACTATATGAACAACCCTCATGGCTACGTAATAAGTCTTGCCCAATGAAAATCAAATTCCATCTTATCCACGTAGAGATAACTAAATTATCAGCAACGCTGTGCGGTTTTAATTGGTAATATTTGACACTAAGCTTGTTTTGTAAAAAACTGAACATCTAAAGACCTTGTTAAAACGAAACTAATACGATGTCACAACACATTTATAGAATTTAAACGTTCACGGTGGACCTTATGAATTTGAGAACTTCACACCATACTCTCGTCAATTACTGCGTAGAAATTGCAAGAATAAATCGTGTAATGACATCGTGTTGCAATAAATAACTATTGCATATTCAATTAAAGTATTATGTCAGCCATGTGCATGACATAGTTTTCGAATGTAAACAATAAAAGTAGGTTGCACGAAGGGTTAAATACCCACACTGATTGGCAAAATTACACATGGCGGTTTTGACCGCTGTTACAACATTTCGCGAGGCTTATCCCCATCAACGATCGCGAATTTCTATCCCATACACGTCCCTAAGTATGTTGAAAAGTGACTTACTGTCATTCACTGTTGTCATTGTGGACCATGGGCTTTCGTCCGTGTGACCCAATTTAGCCACTGCGACCTAAATATCCACGAATTTACAGCTGAACATCCGCTGATTTTCCATAAATAACACTCGCAACTCCAGTAGGTCACTCACATTATCATGTAATTAGCATAAAATATCATTACGCGGCCCCATCATTTCGCAATTGTTAAAGTATTTGGTCAAACTGTTCACATTAACAACTTTTAAAATTATAGTTTTTGTGTTTTTCGTATTGATACAGCATGACACATTGAAACGTGGTTATTTGTCTATACCTCATAGCGAACTATTTCGGCATCCACACTGAACTATTTTGTTCGCGAGGTGGTTAACCTAGTTCACTCCCGCCACGAGGTGTCGCTCCAACTGTATAATCTTTCGAGGGTCGTTACGAAATTTACTAAACATGGCATTCGTTGACTAAGCAAACCAAGCAGTGCACTTTTATCTATCGATGCACGTTCTTGTTATCAATAAATAAGGTCAGAGAGTATAAGTTCAGATAGGAAGACATTTATTGCCGAAAATACATGTTTCATTCATTCTATGTTTAAACTTACAGATTGCATCTCTTCTGTTATAGCTTTTATCCTTTTACATTCATAAACTTGATTATTTGCAATGTTCTTCTAAGTTCTTCCATTTAAAATGTACCTACTTTTTATTTTTCACAGATCCGTATGTAGCATTGACATTATTTAAGTGGTTTCTACAAAACTGCTTTATTTTATATCGTTTGCTTACATATTTAAATACACTTTATTGTACCTACCTACTAAAAAAGATATTGTGTTAATATAAGAAACAAGAAATATCTTTAAAAAAAGATATACGGCGTTGATTGTAGTTGGAGTTTGTGAAAGGTAAATGAGATCAAGGATAGCGAATATCTTTTTCTGTGCAGTTCTTAGCTGCATTACACGCAGTACGGGATGTTACGCGGAGTTTTCGCGGCTTATTTTACATTATTACGTATTGCTGGTAATAAACCTATAGATACGAAACAGAAAACCAAAAGAAGAATGAAAGTGAAATTTAAACATATGAGTCAACCGGCCACACGCTTAGTATCCGTTCATGTTTTAAATATTTATACGCGCGTTCTTCGAACAAACCTGTTTTTTTTTATTAAATAGTGGTTTGTCGGGCATTGCTATTTGATTCGATTATTAACAGTATCGAGAATCATTGCGCTCAAGCTTAATACATTAGTCAATATAGTGGAATAATTCTTGTTAAATTAATTAAAAATAATATTTATCATGGTATTGTTGAAAACACATTAAGAATATATAATTGACAAACCATTATAATATCGCTGAATATTTGCATTTAACATCTTTCTGGTCTAAAGAAAATTCCAGTTCACCTAGTTCACGGAGAGCGTCTATATTATATAACGATTATTTTACTGGCCGCGAACTTAGGTCAGCACATAAGCGTTTTCGAAGACGCAGCTATGACCTGTAAATAAACCACACACTAACCGCAAACTGACTAGTGATACCTCGCGGGTTGAAATGCAATGCATTATAGTGAGGCCACGCTTCCACTGCTCTTTATTCTTTAACATGTTAACATGTTGACAGGAATATGGAAGTCAGAACTAAATATGAGAACATAGCCTTTAAGTATAAAACGCTGTTGCCGCTGAAAATAAAAGGTGCACGCACAAATTGATTGATGTCGAGATTGAGTGTCAAACTGTTCTATCTATTAAGCCTTTTCATTTGAGATAAAAATGTTTCGTGCTGAACACGCAGTTAAACAGTGTGACAAAGACGCGGACAACGCGACTGTCTGCTATTAGCAGCTTCAACTTGTAGCATTAGCAAAATCCCCATTATAGAACGTTAATTGTCCCCTACCGGTTTCACCGGAGGGGACTTATGGTTTTCGCTCTGTGCGTCTGTGAGTCTGTCTGTCTGTCACACTTTTCTGGATCCTGCGATAACTTTAAAAGTTCTTCATATATATTTTTCATTAAACTTGAACATGGATAGATGGCAATATGGACATTATGCACGTCATTTCATTTTGTTCCTACGTCAACAATTCTGGTTGCAACAAATAAACTAGAAATACTGCTGAAAATGGTAGTTTTCTGGATCCTGCGATAACTTTAAAAGTTCTTCATATTTTTTCATGAAACTTGAAACATGGATAGATGGCAATATCAGGGGTGTCAATTTACCGAATTCTAAAATCCTGAAAATCATCCTAGAATTTGGGGACCAGAGTCAAAAGAGTTTTAATGTTTCATTAAATTATGTTTCCTTTGTAAACAATATGCCAAAGGTCAATAATTTGTGTTTAAGAGTGACATTTTGTGACAAGAATGCTTAAAATAACCAAAACAATCCTCTGATTTATATCAATATCAAAAGATTTCCTTGAGGGCTTAAATCCTGAATTCAGGAATAATCCTGAAAATTGACACCTCTGCAATATGGACATTATGTACGTCATTTCATTTAGTTCCTACGTAAAAAATTCTGGTTGCTATGGAAACAAATATAAAAAATAAATTTAAAAAAATCTGACAATGGTGGAATTTCTTACAATGGTGGAGCCGGTAGGGGACATATATTGCTTGACAATAGTCTTGTTTATTTTAAACTATGACTACCGGGGTAAACCGATTGGTCGTTGTGAACTTTCAATTGTAATGATTGAAACATGTAATATTAGTTGTTCAATATTATCAATTCCACCTTTACATGTCATAACATGGGGGATGTGGGTACCCGCTCGGCATAGGAAACCGTTTTTAACGTACAGAAATCCTAGTTATAAAACGCTATACATGTATATTGTCAGTTTCACGCGAACACACTGTTGTGTTAATATTTTCGTATATTAAATCGGTAAATACCATGCACCTAAAATTACACAGTGAACTATACAAAATAAGGATCTATCAATAATATGTTTTAATAGGTCTTTGTCTATAAGCATACTGCAGTAAGCACCACTTTTGTAACGTGGTTTTCTAAACGCAAGATGGGATTAAGTGGGCGGAGCAACCGTCCTCAATGCAAGATGTCAATTTTGAGGGGCAAGTGTGCTGCCAGCAAATCTTAAGTCGCACATGCGGACAAGTTAGGGACCGCTTATCTGATCATAATCGCTATTGAACAGAGTGCGCATTCGCGGCGGGACTAATGGGTCAATACACTGCGGGGCATTTGGAGTTTTAGGATAGTACAGGTTCGCAGTTGGCATCATTTAGATCTTTATCGCTCGTTAATGACTCCTAATACAAACTATTAATAAAAACCAAAGACCTATACATCTATAGGTCTTTGATAAAAACTAACTTAGAACAAAGTAAAGATCATAAAACTAAGTATGGATAAATTTTTTGAATTTATTAGCGAAATATATGAATACATAAAACTGAAAATGTTTACAAATGTCGATGTATCAAAAAGGGTACTACACGGATTTCTTTTTAAAACAATCCCCTATGGCTTTAAAAAATATATGTGTATACATTATTTGCATTAATGAGATCGATCGTACAACGACCTTGTTAACACATTTCGGACAAATGCATCAATAGTGCTCGAATGCAACACCGACTTTTTTTATTGAGGTGTACCTGTCAATAATACCCGCAAGGGGAGTTAGACAGTATAGATAGATCGATAGAGGTGCTAAATTGTCCAATACTCGCAGTATGCGGTGCATAAGACGAGTTAATTGTTATTATTTACATTCGGGATTTTTCCGCGCATGCGCCCTGACTGGTTGGCAAAAACACTGGTTACAGTCACGTAAAACATGTATAAAAGGGCTTTTGTTTAGTCAATTAAACGATAAAAAATCCGAAAAAAACATTACAACTCTTAAACAATAGTGCAAATATATCATATTTAGTACCAATAAATGTACATTCATATATATAATTTCCTCTTTATAAAAATACAAATTAGTTATTAGCATCAGAGTAAACGTGATCGGAAGACTAAATACTGACAATACCACACAACAAAACAATAAATTAGCCGTATTCTTTTTTATAGTAAGACTTTAAAAAATGATATTTCAAAACTTATAAAACATATATTAATTTGATTATAACTAAAAACGGTGTGGATATTGTTATTGTAAGAGGCGCATTTAGTCAATTATAAAACAAAGCCATAAAAACGGAATACATCATAATCGTTAAATGTTGTGGTAAATTTCTTTTCGATAGAATGAATTTTCGTTTCGTTTCCATTGAATTACAATATTAATAAATTTTAATATACAAATGGAAATAAAACCTGCATCTTGTGCAAATTGAACTGTCTTTGCATGTATATTGAAATCTCTTAAAAAGTAATAAGGTATGATACATGTAACAATCTAGCATTTTATGATAAATATATATATATATTCAATTTATTTTACGCAAATTTTGTTTATCCATTGTGATTGCTTGGTTTCATGATGATGTTACGTGTGCACTGCAAGAACGTACAATCTTTACTCTAAATTGTCGAGTTTACATTTGCCGGTACCCGCGTTAAATACATCAATTGTGTAGCAGTAATATTGCACAATATTTTAAATTTAAGGTTGTAAAGCACTGTATTATTATGATTAAACTGGCTAACATATACGTGTTCCCGTTAATCCGTTTCGGACAAATATCTTCTTTTTTAAATATGTTAAATTATTTATTAAAGCAAATGTTACGTATTTTTGCTTAAAATTTGTCTTGCTCAATATGACTGCTCAATATGCCAATATTTTTAATTTAAGGTTGTAAAGCACTGTATTATTATGATTAAACTGGCTAACATACACATGTTCCTGTTAATCCGTTTCGGAAAAATATCTTCTTTTTTAAATATGTTAATTTATTTATTAAAGCAAATGTTACGTATTTTTGCTTTAATATTTGTCTTGCTCAATACAATATAGGGATCGGTACAAGCTATATAGAGAGTAACAATAGATAAGGGGAGGTAACCAATCTAACGACACACGACCACTAACTAAAAAGACGAATGCTTCGGTTATTGTAGGAAAATATGTATGAAATATCTTCGTCACAATCGGCTCGGGGCGCTAATTTGTCTTTGTTGCATTTTATGAAATATCGTCTTCAATGTATAATTTTCCTTGCCTATGTTGTGTTATTGTAACATATTTTATCAATATATTAAAATTCAACACATATAAAAAATCGTATAATCTCGCTTTAATAAAAAAAAAAATGTGAATAAATTGCAGTGTTACAAAATTTAAATAATTTCTCGAATTGAGCAATTAGGAAAATTCAGATCGCTTGGAGAGTACATGTATATGGCGATTATTTTCCTTGCGGGACGATTACACGATACGAAATATGCTACCTACTGCTCCCCAATCTCCATGCAGAGTTGTCGTTCCTTGCTCTCACATACATATGCTGGTTCTCGTCAAATCACTGCGCGGAGGTTGACTGCTCCCATTCACCCAAATAGTTGGCGTCTACTTTAGATATAGTTGTGTGTAACTTTCAAGAAACAAAAGCGTCCAAGCGATACAGATCGTTACTTCCGCTGAAAAATGGAGTCTCTGTTGCCGACAGAATTATGGAGAAATGGACCGCAACCGGGTTCATTGTATAATTTTCCGGGTGGAAAAATCGCAGGGCACAATGAACCAGTGAAAAGAACAATGTAAGTACCACATGGGTTCTGAAATGCGTACTAATATCAAAGAACACGGGAATGACTATGCATCTTTCATGTGTTTTCGCGATATTTCATTGTGACACAATTATTTTTTTGGTGTCGTCTATTTTTTGCCATAACACACGTATTGATATAAAAAAGCGTAATGACGTGTTTGACTTATTGCATTTTCGAACGTTAATCCTGTGAAAAGTTTTTACTTTGCCAGTAAACTTAACTCCATTTTGCAAACACTTGTTTCCATGACATACATTCACCCTGCAGATTTCTAAAATATATTTGTTTGTATCTTAAATGTATTTTCCATTCTTATTTGACAGACACAATTCATTTATCCATTGAAATCATTATATATGTCGTTTATTTGATCAGGGCTATAGATAACTTTGGGGCTATATTGGGTAATTCACCCCTTGTTTTTGACAACAATAGGGTTTTTCTAAATTCAATAGTTTAAGCAAAAATTTTCACCCCCTTCTTTTGAGCTCAGGGGTTTTTTTTACTAAGAAAGTGACGCCGATATTCGGCGTCTTCCCCTTCCAGAATTTTTCCCCTCAAAATACAATTTCCCCACGAAAAATATTTTTCACCAAAATAAAATATTTTCTCTCAAAGAAATGTTTATTTTTCCTTTGAGCATTCGACAATTATCCAATTTGCACCATGTACAACGATCTTTCTCTCTCTCTCCAGACAAACACAAAAAATCTGGGAATCCCAGTTATTCTAAATATAGCTCTTAAATTACGTCATGTAAACTGGGCAACTTATCGTAATAATCATGTGACTATTTTACTGGATACCGGTCTTGCGCGAGAAGGGTGTTTCATTAATAAATTACCGGAAACCAGTCGAATTTTCATCCGGGCTATGTGCAAGCCAAGATATAAACGTGAAAACAGTAAAAAATGTCTCGCACTTGGCGTTCTTACACAAACAAAATAAAACATTCGGACTCGGAAGATACAGGAAGCATCGAGGCATTTTTTAAGGAAAGAATCATCGAAAACCATTATAACCCAGCAGGATTCTGAGGTAATCAACATCGAACATTGTGAAACTGAAAGAAGACAATCGGCAGCTGCCGCTCCTTCCCCTTCCAATACGGTAGCAGATCAAGATCGTCAACCCATTCATCATGAAATTGAAATCACAAAATTGACATCGTCCCCCGGCCCCAGTACAGAAATATAGTTGAAAAGATTTCCCATAATTAGATCTACACCTGCAACTTAATTAAGGACTTTGACTTTAATACGTGTTAAATGTGTTTAAGAACAAAAAGGACAGAGACAAGCCTCTTTTGATGAGTGATAGACATTGAAATGAACAGTTATTTTTTCCCCTAAAATGTCTCTTTCGCACTCTTTTTTCCCCTTTCACCCAGCGTCCAGCGTCTTCCCCTTTCTAAAAAAACAACCCCTGGAGCTTAATTGGGTTTTTCACCGCCGAATTTTTTACTCAATTGGGTAATTTAGGGAATGACATATATAACATAATAAAAATCTACTAAGGTTACTATATTATTTACACAATTGGAATTCAAAAAGGTACCTGTACATAACAAACAATTACTGAATTTCTGATCAAAGTTCATGAAAATTGCTGCACAAATGATGAAGTGATGGCTGTTCAAAGCGATGCACCTCGTTTTGTGGTCATTTTGAGTTAAATACCTTGAAAATGAAAGTAGATATTGGATGGGTCTACGAATAATTACCATACTACCCCAAAGATTGATAATCGCTGGAAAGACTGTCTTCTTTTCTTTATAGGACGGCATATAATCTATGCGGTGCATTTTTTGTACAGAAAATAACCAGTCTAAAACATACGTCCGGTCTTCGTAAAAATTGCGTTTCGTGACGCAAGGTTTTTTACGGGAATTACATTATTAAATTTGTATTTGCGTTTTTGTACACTTTATTTTTGATTTAATTACGTTTTTGGTTATTTGAATTGCATAATAACGCAAGTAAGCTTGTTATCTATAGCCCTGATTTGATTGTTATTTGTAATTTTCACACTTCTCCATTGTTGTCCATCTTGGATAATGCAGATGCGACAGGTGTGTATATAAACGTATAATTGTATTTGTCCTGCCTCATTTATGAAACAATAGAAAAAATGTCATTACAGGTACCCCATTGTGACAGGCACGTCTGTTCTTGGCCTGAAGTTTAAGGATGGAGTGGTACTCGCTGCAGACAAACTGGGTTCTTATGGCTCCATGGCAAAATTCAGAGATCTGACCAGGTTATTGAAGGTAAGTTGATAGACTGTCAGCTTAGCTGGTAGAGTGCCATGGAATTGTTTCGGTTTCAGCTCTTCACTCGGCACTTATTTTCTCCCTGGTTTTGCTTCAGTAAAGCAGTCTCGGCCAAACATGGTCGGACCGACGGACATGTCCTGTAAAATTTTGTAAGGTCCGGCCTAATTTACAGGACCGATTGTCCAGTGAAAAAAAAAAAGAACGAAATTGTTGATTATAAATGTTTTTACGGCTCTGAAAGTTTTCCGCGGTATAAAAATAGCGATCGCGTCTTTCCGTTCCAACGTTCTACTCTACGGAATTTTGCGATGCACCTGATTGGTCCATTTTTAGCCGGATTTTTTTCGAAAAAATCTCGGCTTATAGATTGATGTTGTCGGGCGGGCGGGGGGGGCGGGCGGGGTGGCGGCGTGCTCGAAAATGTTTAAGTTCTTATTTAATGGTATAACTTTGGTATGCTTGGACCTAGAGTCTTCAAACTTGACATGAAGGTTGGCCAGGATTAACAGATGACCACTGGTCATTTCAAGGTCATTCATTTGAAGGCAGGGGTTTTTTTTACTAAGAAAGTGACGCCGATATTCGGCGTCTTCCCCTACCAGAATTTTTCCCCTAAAAATACCATTTCCCCTTCAAAAATATAATTTTTTACCAAAATATAATATTTTACCCTCAAAGAATTTTTTTTTTCTTTTGGGAAGTCGACGCTTATCCAATTTGTACCATGTACAACGATCTCTCTCTCTCTCTCTCCCGACGAACACTCAAATCTGGGAATCCCAGTGATTCTATATATAGCTCTTAAATTACGTCATGGAAACCGGGCAACTAATCGTATTAATCATGTGACTATTTTACTGGATTCCGGTCTTGCGCGAGAAGGGTGTTTCGTCAATTAATTACCGGAAACCAGTCGAATTTTCATCCGGGTTATGTGAAAGCCAAGATATAAACGTTAAAACAGAAAAAGTCTCACAATTGGCGTTCATACACGAACAAAATAAAACGTTCGAACTCGGAAAATATTAATTGCGTTGACGTATTTTTTAAGAATGAATCATCAAAAACCGTTGAAACCCAGCAGGATTCGGAGGTACATGTAATCAACATCGATTAATACTGTCGGATTATTGTGAAAGTGAAAGTAGACAATCGGCAGCTGCCGCACCTTTCCCTTCCAATACTGTAGCAGATCTAGATCGTCAACCCATTCATCATGAAATTGAAATCACAATATTGACATCGTTCCCCGGCCCAAGTTGAAAACATTTCCCATTATTAGATCTACCCCTGCAACTTTATTTAGGACTTTGACTTTAATATCATACTTGTTCATGTGTTTAAGAACAAAAAGGTCAGAGACATGACTCTTTTTCTAAAAAAAACCCTGAAGTCTGTAGGTCAGTTATAGACATTGAAATGAACAGTTTTTATTTTTTCCCCAAATATGTCTCTTTCGCGCTCGATTTTCCCCTTTTACCCAGCGTCCAGCGTCTTCCCCTTTTTCTAAAAAAAACCCCTGGAAGGTCAAGGTCACTGTGACCTTCAATATAAAAAATGTTAAAGTTCTTATAACTTTGGTATGCTTGGACCTAGAGTCTTGAAACTTGACATGAAGGTTGGCCATAACTAGTTAGTAACCACTGGTCATTTCAAGGTCATTCATTTGAAGGTCAAGGTCACTGTGACCTTGAATGTAAAAATGTTAAAGTTCTTATTTCATGGTATAACTTTGGTATGCTTGGACCTAGAGTCTTCAAACTTGACATGAAGGTTGGCCAGGATTAACAGATGACCACTGGTCATTTCAAGGTCATTCATTTGAAGGTGAAGGTCACTGTGACCTTCAATATAAAAATGTTAAAGTTGTTATAACTTTGGTATGCTTGGACCTAGAGTCTTGAAACTTGACATGAAGGTTGGCCAGAACTAGTAAGTAACCACTGGACATTTCAAGGTCATTCATTTGAAGGTCAAGGTCACTGTGACCTTGAATGTAAAAATGTTAAAGTTGTTATAACTTTGGTATGCTTGGACCTAGAGTCTTGAAACTTGACATGAAGGTTGGCCAGAACTAGTAAGTAACCACTGGACATTTCAAGGTCATTCATTTGAAGGTCAAGGTCACTGTGACCTTGAATGTAAAAATGTTAAAGTTCTTATTTCATGTTATAACTTTGGTATGCTTGTACCTAGAGTCTTCAAACTTGAAATAAAGATTGGCCAGTACTAGAAGATGACCACTGGTCATTTCAATGTCATTCATTTGAAGGTCAAGGTCACTGTGACCTTAAATGTTAAAATGTTAAAATTGTTATAACTTTGGTATGCTTGGACATAGAGTCTTCAAACTTGACATGAAGGTTTGCAAGCACACTTAGATGACCACTGGTCATTTCAAGGTCATTCATTCTAAGGTCAAGGTCACTGTGACCTTGAATGTAAAAATGTTAAAGTTCTTATAACTTTGGTAGGTAAAAATGTTAAAGTTCTTATTCCATGTTATAACTTTGGTATGCTTGTACCTAGAGTCTTCAAAACATAACACAAGGTTTGCTCATGCCTTGAAAAGTACTTACATTTCATTTTGACCTTTGAACAATATTTCAGTAATTTAAGTATTGCATTGACAAAAACACGAAAGGTACTTTCCTGTCATTTAAATCAAAAATCCGGCTTCAATGCGGTCATCTCCGACCGCGGAACTCTTGTTTTGCATCGTTACCATATGACTGATGCTCGTCAGAACGGTCTAAATCCATGACGGCCTATTCGCTGATTAAGATATTTATAAATCTGATTATTAAATGATACAAATAGTTATTAATAATTGTTATCATCTTCATTCCCAATGTCATGATCTTGACTGTCAATGTCCCTGCGTGAAAAAGGCTGGTGATCAATTATCTAGGCCGTCGTCGGTTTAGGCCTTATTGACCAGATTCCTCTCTGACATGCGCACTGAGACTTAGCAACAAGAATCAACAAACGCTACCGCCGAGTTTGAAAACTGTTTGAAAAATGTTTCTACGATATTAGGAGGGAGCGACTCCGGTGGAAAACGACCGGCACCACCTGATTCTTCGGAAAAACAGAAAGAGAATTGGAAAAAATATGAAGAAAAAAGGCCCGAACGAAAATTTTGCGAAAGTTGGAAGTTGGGCAGGGATTGGCTGACGTATGACAGTGAAGCTTAGGCAATGAAGTGCACTTTGTGCCTAGAATTCTACAAGAGCGGCGATTCTCTTAAAAATGAAAAAGCTACTCATAAGTTTCGTGGTCAGAACACATTTCTGGATGGCTCTAAGAACATTCGAATTTCTGCTGTGACTGAACACGAAAGTTCAAAATCACACAGGAGAGCCAGTGATGTGTTAAAGGCAGCCAATTCGAGCACTGAAGAGGTCACCAAAAGCCAAGCCGGCCAAGCACTTATTTCACTGAAAAGTGCAGAGCGCCACAGGTTGGCTTATTTATTTAGAAATGCCCACTATGTTGCCAAATGCAATATGTCACTAAGTGACTATTGCATGCTCTCTGAACTTGACAAGGCGAAGGGCCTTGACATTGGTAGTACATACTTAAGTGAAAAAGCGGCACTGAAATTCATCATTTCAATAGCTGATTTTGAATCGAATAAACACACTGAAAAAGTAAGAGCAGCCCCCTTCCATTCCCTTATTATGGATGGTTCCACCGACCTCTCTGGTGATGAGCAGGAATCGCTCTACATACGGTTTTCAAAACATGGAAAAGTCAGTGAACAATTTGTGGCCATCGGTTTACCAGCCTCAACATGCTCCGCTGACCTCTTTCAGCACGTCAAAAATGTGTATGATGAATGTGGCTTAAACACAGGTACATTTTAGTTTAAGTGGCTTTAATAGAAAATGTATTTAATATATTATGACTGTATTCTTAAAAGCATTTCAAATGCAATATGTATACTCAATAACATATGTACACTTATGTATTCACAAAATGTTTGTACAGTGCAAATCTAACGTCATTTATGCCTTCAAAATTGTAAAGAAATTCTAATTGTTTTTTGTGAAAATGTTTACAAAACTCTCTGCTTTAAACAAGTTTTTTCTTGAAACTTTGCTTGCTTTTCTGCGTTTAAATCAAATGTTTCTTTTTTAACCAGGTTCGATGGTTGGAATGTGCTCAGATGGGGCTGCCAACATGACTTGCATTAAATCTGGATTGGCTGCACTTCTTCGAAGAGAAGTTGGGGAGGAGTTTTTGAATGTCCGTTGTCTGGCACACAGACTTGAACTTGCAGTTCGAGATGTATTCAAGACAGTTAAACTCTACGACAAATTGATGACTCTTTTAATTGGTCTGAACTTTTTTTATATGAAACATAATAACAAAAATAAAAACGGCTTGATCACAACAATGGCAGCTCTCAATGTCAAAGGCCTTCTACCACCGAAGGTCACAGGCACATGCTGGCTCTCACACATTTATGATGCACTGACCAGTCTAATGAGGACTCATGAGGCATATGCAGCCCATCTGTAAACGCTGTCGCATACTAACCCAAAGGCTGGTGGCTTTGGAAAGCTGATACTTGACAAGAACTTGATGGCTTTTGCCATTTTTATGCAGGTACATTGTGTGTTCATTTGGAATATGTGCAATAAGGCATATACATTGTAACTATGTTGACTTTTATTTGTAACAGTGTGAAATATCTTTAACTTTATAGTTTTTGCATCTTTTCCTCCTTTATTTTGTTTTAACTATTTAAACAATAAATTGATATTTTATTGTGAACAACTTTGATTCAGGAACTTCTAAAGCCATTGATGCAGCTGTCAAAGAAGCTTCAGAGCAAAAACAGAACTTTGGCAGACAGCATGATCTGGGTTGAAACAACAGCAGATCTCACTGATGAAGTAGATGAAAGGTATATTTTTATGTTAAATTTATGTACATACTAGTAATACAATTATGATGAGAGCAATGGTTAATTATTTGTATATATCAACACTAGCAACTTAGATAAATTTATCACACATAAATTCTTCATACTGTTATATGTAATTTTAAATATTTAGTTTTTAGATTTTACAACACCTGGCCAGACTTTAAATAAATCAATAATCGTGATACTGAGTAATTGTTATTATTTGAATGCAAAAGAAGGCTTACTTGCAACTAATAGCAATGTTAATACAGAAAATGTGAAACACTGATAACTCTGCAGTCTGCTGGCCACTGGAAAGCTAGGCAATACAGAACTTAAAGGAGGCAGACCCAGTCTGTCATATGCAGATGGCATAAAAACACGTGTGGCTGAAGCTATGCGCTGTCGCTTTGACCTTAGCAACAACAGCAAATCTGTTGTTAATGCCACTCAGGCATTTAGTCTAAGCAAATGGCCTGTCACCGATGAAGACAAAATGAGAGGTTTTTAAAATTGTTCAATGGGAGTTGTGTTGCAAGTTCCATTTGCCTTCTGATTAATTGATTTTGCTGTTCGAGTTCTGTTAGTAGTTCCATTTGTCCGCTGAATAGCTTGTTTGCTGTTGTGTTAGAGGTTACATTTGTTTCCTGAAAAATATATATTGCCATTGTTTCTGACCGAATGTTTAATAGGGTTTATTGTAATATATTGTTTATCCTGAGGCTGAAGGTTTAAATGTTAGAAATTCAAACTTTGTGCTTAAAATTAGACATTTATGAAACCTTATTAAAATAAAGTTACTAAGTTAATTAACATGTACAAAGTAATGCAACTCATGGCCACTGGAGAGGTATACTTTGCATGCCAGTACATGTTTATAGTAACGAGGATAACTTTATAATACTTATTGTAATGCTGTGTGTTTGTATGACACTAACATTTAGCCTATAGAATAATATATCAAGAAGAATATTTATTTTTATAAGTTAAGTATTCAATGCTATTTGCAGACTTTGGTGATGACAGTGTGCAGGCTATTGTAGCTGCCTTTCCTGAAACCCTTGGTAGAGAGGGCTTTGATGCTGATATAGTGATGACAGAGTGGAAGACTCTCAAGAAGCTGCTTGTTAAAGTATTGTTTTACACATTCAATTACTTAAAATGTACAGGATGTCCATTTGTTACTAACTTAGAACATAACACTGCAATGCATCATATTTCATTTACAATATAATGTACTAAAATTTACCTAAACTGATTTGCCCTGTATTGTCATTTAAATTAAAGTGACCGCTCAACTCAAATATTATGACTATGTTAAATTAATCATTAATGTAACACAATATGTATATACTCATTGAGTCATGTCACACAAGATCATGAAGAAATAAAAACATTCTTGTACTACTGAGGATAAGCGGAGATCCCAAGTATCAATAAGGTATATGTAATGATTTTAATCAACAATTATTGTACAGGCATGGTGTAAAGCTCACTGACTGTGACATAACATGGGATATGGTGTTTGAAGAGGACTTGCCTAATATCAACCTCATCATTGACCTGGTGCAAAGCCTCCCTCCTACAAGCGTGTCCTGTGAGACCAGTTTCTCTCAAATGAAGCTTATAAAAACAGCACGCAGATTGAACATGAAGGGCACGACATTAAACAGCATAATGCAGACCAAGTTGTTGTCATCAGATGTTGCTGGCTTTGAGCCTAACCCAGATATTGATTATTGGCTGGTAAACAAATTTGCTGAAAATTCATTGTTAATTTTTATATAAACTGTAAAGCATTTACTTTATTGATAATGCTAATTCATATAAAAATAATATTTACACATAATTTTGAATTGTTCTCCAGTGTACAGCAGAGAGACCACATGGACATAGGCGGGTCAATTATGCACGCAAGAATGTACAAGAAGGTGTCAGTGTTGTTACGAGTACTAGCCATGTCGAGTTGGAAGAAGATGAAGATGAAAGCTTGCCAATTGAAACTGACATTTTGAATGCAGTTTATTGTGGCTACAAGACGATGACTCAGACTGTGTTGTGGATTTTCAAAATGAAAATGAAATGCTCATTAAATCTTTTTGTACATAGTGCAATTATAATGATAAATGTGCTCAATAGTTTCATCAAACTAAACAAGTACCATGTATGGTCGCTTTTCGTGTTATTTTATTAATATATTTATGTAGTTGGTAGGTCCTGTAAAAAAGAGGAGGTCCTGTATTTTTTCCCAGTTTACAGGACCTACTGTCCTGTAAAAATTTGACTAGTTTGGTGGAGACTGGTAGGAGCCACGTTCTAGAAGGACTGCGCTTGATGCATGTGCGTTAAGTGTTTTCAAATTAGCCCCTATGCAGTCAACACATGTGTGCCTTAACTGGATTTGTGTAAAGAAGGAACCTTGCTTTGAGCAAAAAATACCATGATAAAAGCCAGTATTTCGGGGCCGATATTCGGCCCCATTCCCCTCAAAAAAGAGTATATATTTCCCCCATTTTGTAAAAAAAATTCCCTCGAGAAGTTAAAAAAAAAAATTTTTTTTTTTTTTTAAAGAACTGTCTCATTATCATGATAAATATATCTCAAATTTATTTCATAAACAACTATATATAACTCTGATTTATATTATTTTGAATTATACGGAGGTACCAAAGAAGTACTTGTCCGTACTTTTAAGATAGATAAAGGAAAAGGTCATTACTAATTAAGCAAATAATACAAGCATACACTTTTGTTAACTTCTATTTTAAATTATAAACATAGTTAACTAGAAAATTGAACAAAAAATACAAGCAAGATGTGCATATAATAAGATCATTTTTAAGTCACACATGATACTAGTCTTATTTATAAGACGCGCAAAGAATTTAGAGATACTTTTTATGTGGGCTAAATTCTTTGGAACTCCAAATATTACCAAAATAAAAAGAAGCTTAATATTTGAGAGCGTCAACAAGTTCGACTAACATGATACCATCTCGGATATTTAATAATCTCAACATGACTAGACAATTCACTTGAAATAAAATAATCTCCATTAATTATAAGTATATAATTATCCGCTAATAAAGGAAACTCCTTTACGAAGTTTTCATTTACACACATCGGCAACGTTTCAAGCCAAGGAAAATCAATTAGCCAAGACTCAAAAAATTCTCGTTTCCGTTTGGCGTCGTGTGTTTATCATATTCATACTTGGCTTTTCTCTTCTTTTCCGACGCCGAACTGATTTTATCATTGGTCTGATTAGCGTCATGACTAGACGTTGAAGTGGTTTTATTATATTAAAATCGAATGCAGGTCGTTAGAACATGTATGCGGCCATTTGCAATGTACGAAAAGTGTTATCTTAAAATTCTTATGCGTGATTGGCTGTTGCTATACACACGTGTGCTGGTTTCTCTATTAAAACAGGGACAAAGGTCCCTGATTAAAATTGTTTTCTTATGCGTGATTGGCTGTTGCTACATATACTCGTGAAAAGGTTTACCACATTAAATAATTATTATCAGAAAATAACATACCTCCAGTTAAAAAAGTGTGCTAGTCCGCAGATTAATCATAAGCTATTTATATAAACTTCGGTTTTTATTTTTTTATTTTCGAAAAATATTGAAGTTTTGTTCTCGAAACAAATTTTACCACGGAAATTTTGCTTGTCCCCGGACAAGCCAGCTTTCAAAAACTGCTTGCCCGGAAGGGTAAATTGACGACTCGGACAGCATATTTCAGAACCCCTGTATTTACTAAGGTTGATCTCATATGGATGGGAGACGAACAAAATATTGAGATCTAAAAAAAAATTAATCTTTTTTGAAAACCTTCCATTGGGAATGTATTGCTCCCATTTGGTAAAAATATATACTTTTTTCCATTTACCAGACCTGATTTCGAATGAAAAAAACACACTGACTTGTGAAAATCCTTGTGCACGATTGGTTAAAGAAGAATTACATTAAATGCAGATATCACGTCCAGATCTAAAATGGTCCATTCCATATCAGTCTTCGAAGAAATTCTGAAAAAAACCTCTTTTTGTTCAGCTGAGTTTTGATTATTTGTGTTTTATTATACCCCCACAAACGAAGTTTAGGGGGTGTATATAGGAGTGAGCTTGTCTGTGTGTCGGTCGGTCTGTATGTCAGTCGGTCGGTCCATATTAAGTGTCCTCTCTCTATTTCAAGTTGTTTTCATCCGATCTTCACCAAACGTGGTCAGATGTTAAATCTGAATGATGTCTGGACAAGTTCGAATATGGGTCAAAAACTAGGTCACAGGGTCACTTAGTTTTAAACATTTAGCATGGTGTCAGCTCTCTAATTCAAGTAGTTTTCATCAGAGCTTAACCAAACTTGGTCAGTAGTTGTATCTAGATGATGTGTAGGTCAAGTTTGAACATCATGGCCTTGCCGGTTCAAAAACTAGGTCACGGATTTTTAATATAATATACACAATAATATTATATTTGAACTTGATTGGGCCATGAAATACAAACCCAACTGGCCTTTATTTCTGTGTGATTTATCTTTGGCTAGCCATAAGCCACCCATAAAAAACACCATGTGTGAATGCCTGATAAAATCAATAATGGGCCAATTAATTGCTTATAAGGTGTCCAACACAATACTGGTGCACTAAAGAAGAAAAAGTAGGTTGTTAAAAGGGGCAATAAAGGTATTAGCAATGGTAAGTCTTGAACAGCAAATTTTATTGTGAACTTATAGAACGTACTTCGTTTAATAATGTCGGGACAATTGTCTTATATTGTGACGCCAGGACAAACACCCCAAAAGTGGGACTGATAACTGAGCACGGGACATTGGCATGTATGCCAGACACTCTAGATTCATAAGAAAACTGACCTCTGTTTACAGGTCAACGACCAGACAGTGGTGGGGGCTGGTGGAGATTATGCTGACTATCAGTTCCTCACTGAAATAATTGAACAGAGAGTGTAAGTATCCGTTTCATTTTTAGCTCGGTTGTTTTCGGAGAAATCGCAAGGTATTGTCATAGCCAGCTCGTTGTCTGCCGTCCGCGTCGTGCTAAACATTGGCTCTAAAATCAAAGAGCTTTAATCTACATCTTTGAAACTTCATATGTAGCTGCACCTTGATTAGTTCTACATGCCACACCCATTTTTGGGTCTTTTGGTCAAAGATCAAGGTCACTGTGACCTCTAAAATATTTTTTTTATAAGCTTTCATTTATTCAAAACTGCACCTGCAGCCGAGCATGGCACCCGTTATGCGGTGCTCTTGTTAAGACAACATTTTGAACACTATGAAAGTAAAAAACACTTTTAAAACCCTAGGTTTTCAGCCACATTCCCAATGTAAGAAAGGTATATATTTTTCTCAAAGGGGACCAAAACATTCCCAATTGAAGGTTTCTCCCCCCCAAAAAAATGTTTTAGATATCAACATTTTTAATTTTTTCATCTCCCATCCAGCTATATAAGTTTAACCTTAGTAAACATAATACCGAAAAAACTTTCATTCTCAATTTTGAAGCATATGTTACCAAAACAATGACAGCTCTAATTTCCCAATGTTAGTCAAAACGCATTGAAATTTCCCATTCCAAAGGGACCTGGCACCATTCCCAAAGTGGTGGAAAAAACCACTATTGCATGCTACATACTTTATAGTCTAGAGGGTAAACTAGACTCTTGACAAATCTAAAAACTGTTATGATACCATTTTATGTATGTTATATGTCAGGGCTTTTTTATGTCCCCCACTATAGTAGTGGGGGACATATTGTTTTTGCCCTGTCTGTTGGTCTGTCTGTTGGTCTGTTGGTCTGTCTGTTTGCGCCAACTTTAACATTTTGCAATAACTTTTGCTATATTGAAGATAGCAACTTCATATTTGGCATGCATGTGTATCTCATGGAGCTGCACATTTTGAGTGGTGAAAGGTCAAGGTCATCCTTCAAGGTCAGAGGTCAAATATATGTGGCCAAAATCACTCATTTTATGAATACTTTTTTAATATTGAAGATAGCAACTTGATATTTGGCATGCATGTGTATCTCACGGAGCTGCACATTTTGAGTGGTGAAAGGTCAAGGTCAAGGTCATCCTTCAAGGTCAGAGGTCAAATATGTGGCCCAAATCGCTTATTTTATGAATACTTTTGCAATATTGAAGATAGCAACTTGATATTTGGCATGCATGTGCATCTCATGGAGCTGCACATTTTGAGTGGTGAAAGGTCAAGGTCAAGGTCATCCTTCAAGGTCAGAGGTCAAATATATGTGGCCCAAATCGCTTATTTTATGAATACTTTTGCAATATTGAAGATAGCAACTTGATATTTGGCATGCATGTGTATCTCATGGAGCTGCACATTTTGAGTGGTGAAAGGTCAAGGTCATCCTTCACAAGGTCAAGGTCATCCTACAAGGTCAAACATCATATAGGGGGACATTGTGTTTCACAAACACATCTTGTTTTTTCTTCTTTTGCTCAGGCCTCTTTCCCCAAGAGAAAGGCCCCTTCCCCTTAGAGTTTTTTTTAAATGATGCAATTGTTCCCAACTGCAAGCTTATTTTGGGATTTTTTCCCCTTTTAAAGTTTTGTCGATAATTTTTTCTCCAAATTGGAATGCCGGGCCCTTTCCGCTAATCCCCAAAAAAGCTCTGCATGTTTTTATGGAAATTAAAAAGGAATGACAAAACTTTCCTTTTGTTTGCATTGTATTGTTAGTATAAAGCTACACACCACGTACATACATTGTATAAACATAAAACATTGATTATGAGTTAAGAAAGGCTACAAAATAGCTCTTAGTTTTTGTAAGTTGCGACTAATTTTTATGTCCCCCCACCACTATCGTGGGGGACATATTGTTTTAGCCCTGTTTGTTGGTTTGTGTGTTTGTTTGCTCCAACTTTAACATTTTGCCATAACTTTTTGCAATATTGAAGATAGCAACTTCATATTTGGCATTCATTTGTATCTCATGGAGCTGCAAATTTTGAGTGGTGAAAGGTCAAGGTCATCCTTCAAGGTCAAATATATAGCTTCAAAGCGGCGCAGAATGGGACATAGTGTTTCTGACAAACATATATCTTGTTTAAAATAGCAAAAATGAATGGGGAAATAATACATACATTATATATGTATATATATATATATATGTCTAGCTTCCTGAAATACTTTTGACTAGCACCGTCAGGCTAGATGTGTGAATCAATGAAATTGCTCATAGGTAGGTCATTTAACAAGGACAACCAACATACTACAAATGGCAGCCCATCTGGGAAAACAACTGTTAAAAGTTTGTTTCCTTACCTGAGTAATATGTTATGTCAAAGGGCATCATTTGGTTTTCAGTATCGAGGAAGAGTGTCTTAATGACGGGTTTGGGTACACGCCTAACAGTCTGTTCAGCTGGCTGACGAGGGTCATGTACAATAGGCGCTCCAACATCAACCCACTCTGGAACACCTACGTGGTGGCAGGATGGCAGAAGGGGGAAGGGTGTGTGCTCCAGTACTCTTTAACTTTTTGTTCAAATTAATATGAGCCGCCTTCTTGAAAAGCTTGGCTTAACACCTGTGTGTAAAGTTTTGTTCAAGATTAGCCTGTGAACTTTGCACAGGCTATTCAGAGATGGCACTTTCTTCTTAAACTAGGTTTTTGTTAAGAAGACTTCCTTTAAACAAAAATTTCATGACAGTGAAGTGTTGTTCCTTATTAGCTTGTGTTGATCTGGGAAGGCACTTTGCCCAAATGCATTTATCCCATTTTTCTCAGAAGAGGTCTTATATTTAAGCTTAATTGTATTGAAAGCCTGAGGCTAATGCGACATTTTTGAGTCCATGTCCTGGGTAGAATCAGTACTTGATTTCTTAAGAGCAGACATAGAGAAGGCTTCTCGAATGGGGATTGCACCTGGGACTTCCTGGTCACATGGCAGACACCATATTGATTATGCTACACTTTGGCATTAGATTTAATAAATTATATAGTAGTGTTACTATGTACCAGTGTTGACAATTTTTACTGGCCAAACAGCTACTGGTCTCTTAAAATTTGTGTGGGTGGGTCTCGTCGATTTTTACCAAAATTCAAACATTGTATACATATTTTATCAAACACGGGTGGGCAATCATGGTCAAAAGGCTAGTTTCTACCATCGTGTATGCTACTGTTTCTATCTCTAAAAATGATACATAAACATAGATTTTTGTCTTTTTCATTCTACCAGTGAAATAATTATCCATATGTTACAAACTGCTTTATTTAAAAGTGATTTAATAAGTTGTTGTCAATTAGAGAATTTACAAACAAATTAAGAGTTAACCTAGCTATTGGCTATTGCCATTAACTTTTGCAAAGAGTAACATATTAATATTACAACTTCTTTTATTTCTCGTTTTTGACAGGTTTCTAGGGTACGTGGACAAGATAGGTACAGCCTACCAAGCACCAACCATAGCCACAGGATATGGAGCATATATAGCACAGGTAGGAGTAGGACTTGCAGTGTCCTTGAAAGTCTGCCAGCGCTCAGGCAATACTAGTCATACACCAGGAGTGACAAAAATATCTAACATGAGATTTGAGTCCACAAGACAAGGAAAATGTAAAATATACCTTGTTGGTTGGGTAAGGCCATTTGTCTCTGTTTACTATATAATTCAACCTGACTTAGCAGTTGCCTGCGTTAAGGGGTCAGTCTTGATTCAACAGACAAAAATCAGTTTTTATTACTCCTGGGTAAACAGTAAACTGTCGTAAGTGGCTCGTTTATTTAAAACTAAAAGCCATTTTTCACATGTGTAAAGCATTCACGAGGCCATCATTACATGGTGCGCTAAGTAAATAGTGAACTGGATCTAGATTGTTTTCTCTCACCTCTAAAGTCAGAGAATCTATGGTGCAGTTCAATCATATTTTGAGAACTGCACTTCTATGAGTTACAACTAACCCTAATATGATAACTCAATTGCTTTGATCACTCAATACTTTTGAAACTCTATACGTGACAAAAACCACCAGCCTATTATCATTTGTGGCGACTTTAATACAGTTATTAAATATAAAAAACATAACACTGAACGCTCAATGATTTTGAAACATTTTACCATGACATAAACAACCAGTCTTTTATCATCTGTCACAACTTTAATCTAGTTATTATTCGTTACACTGTACACTGCCACTGACTTCAGCCATTGCTGAGAGAAGCCCTGGAGAAGAATCCCAACATGACAGCAGAGCAGGCTGCAGAACAGCTGGACAGGTGCCTCAAGGTGCTCTACTACAGGGACGCCAGGTCACTCAACAAGGTGAGATTTAAGGGGGGGGGGAGGGGGGGGGGGGGACAGGTGCCTCAACACTTTGACAAGATGAGGTCAGGGAGGGGGGGGGGGGGGGGCGTTAGGTCACATGGTGAGATCGGGGCTCACTACAGGAGCAGCAGTCTGGGAAAACAGGGTTGAATCACTTTGACAAGATGAGGTCAGGGAGGGAGGGGGGGGGGCGTTAGGTCACATGGTGAGATCGGGGCTCACTACAGGAGCAGCAGTCTGGGAAAACAGGGTTGAATCACTTTGACAAGATGAGGTCAGGGAGGGGGGGGGGGGGCGTTAGGTCACATGGTGAGATCGGGGCTCACTACAGGAGCAGCAGTCTGGGAAAACAGGGTTGAATGCAAATGCATAAAGTGTCTTCCAAGATTAGCTGGTGCAATCCACAGAGGCTAATCAAGGACGACACTTAACACTTTTTAGCTCACCTGAGCACAGCATGCTCATGGTAAGCTTTCATGATCGTCTGTTGTCTGTTGGCAAAATTTTCCTTTTTTACACTCTGGAGGCCACATTTATTGTCCGGTCTTCATGAAACATGGTCAGAAGATTTGTCCCAATGATATTGCAGACTGTTTCGAAAATGGTTCCTTTTGGTTGAAAAACATGGCCTCCAGTGGGTGGGGCATTTTTCCTAGTATGGCTATAGTAAAACCTTGTTAACAATCTAGAAGTTTTTTTTACGAAACTTGGTCAGACTATTTGTTCGAATGATATCTTAAATTAGTTAGAAAATGGTTCCGGGCTGTTGAAAAACATGGCCGCATGGGTGCAGGGCATTTTTCCTAATATGGCTATTGTAAAATTTGTTAATACTCTAAGTCACATTTTTTTGTCCAATATTCATAAAACTTGGTCAGAAGATTTGTTCAAGTGATATCTAGGCTGAGTTTGAAATGGTTCCCGTTCATTGAAAGACATGGCCGCCATATCTACTAAGCTCATTAGGGAAAACTGAAGAAAATGCCTTTAGTTTCTGAAATTCTTTAGGCTCTGGCTTTTTTGTATTACACTGTTTTTGCATCAAAATTATCTAAACAAAACAACGTCCAAATCAATACGTCTAATCTTGGTTAAGTGCCATATTCTTCCAAATCCGCACAACTGAAACTAGAAAGCGGACTATTTTGTTGCTTCATATGAACATTCCACACATAGGGTTCATTTTTTGCTGTTTATGATGTTGTCTGCATACACCAATTTGGGAACTTTTTATGCTATTGTTAAATTGTGTTGTCTTACCAAGGGAGTTTTAGTTTGATTTTTTTGTGTTCTTGCTTTTAAGGCTAAAGCGCACTTAATTTTGACCCTAAACTTATAATGGACTTGTCAGTTGGGAGAAAACCCGAGGTATTGTCATAGCCAGCTCGTCGTCCGCGGTCTGACGTTGGCGTCGTGCTTAAACCTTTACATTGGCTCTAAAATCAAAGTGCTTCCACCAATTTTGAAACTTCATATGTAGATGCACCTTGAGGAGTTCTACACGCCACACCCATTTTGGGGTCATTAAGTCAAAGGTCAGGGTCACTGTGACCTCTAAAAAAAACAACAAACTGACAAGCTTTCAGTTATTCAAAACTGCACTTAGTTGAGCGTGGCACCCGTTATGCTGTGCTCTTGTTTTATTTTGCATGAAATTTCATGTGTTTTTTGCAAAAATTACTTTTTTGTAGACATGTAAATTTGTGGATTTCTGATTTTGATACACCCACACACAAAAAAAATCAACAACAACTTATTTTAGTCATTTGCCGATGTTTGATCATTTACCTCTGTCAAATTTTCACTTGTCTGTACATGCTCTCCGAAACCATGGACAATGTGCATTTACTTCTGTCAAATTGTCACTTGTCTGTACATGCTCTCGGAAACCATGGACAATGTTACCCATGGATTGTCACCCTTCCTGTTAGTGCTCAATTTGTTCTATCACTATTACAGTATGACCTGGCCATCATTACCAAGGACGGTGTTGAGATCCGCTCTTCAATTGTCTCCAAGACCAACTGGGAAATAGCACACATGATCAAGTAAGTTCTCTTGATGTGAGAATATGAGCCTCATTCTGCCAAAACTTGCCATAACCCTTGACAACTTAGATACGTAGTTTGACGCATGTGTATTCCTTTAGAAAGTTACATTTAATTTAATACTTTTCTTGCCATATTCAAGTTTTAAAGGCTTCATTCCCAACTCTAAGATACTGATAAGCAGCAAACATCATAGAACCTGAACAGACTGCGAGTTACTCGCGAGCTGGACTCGCAGGCTGTTCTGGTTTTATGCTGATTGCAAAAGCCATTTTCACTTTGTTTCTTATGGGGGAAAGGGTTAATGCATGCGCTAAGAGTGTCATCCCAGATAAGCTGGAGAAGTCTGCTCAACTTTGCTCAAATTTGAATCCTCTGAATAAATTGTATTTTCATTCTTCAAAGCATGCTCACAAATTTATTTCACTGTGTTTAATACAAGTTTTGTCAAATGTACCATGTCTGAGACATGTTATTAGTAAATGGGTCTTATGCCAAACAGTGCAAGCCTAGCTCCAGGTCACTGTGCCCATTCGTGGATTCTAGTTAGGAGCTACCCTGTCTGCAAATTGGATAAAAGACGGCACGAATTAGCTTCCTGGTCTTGAGCTACGCTGGATCAGGCAGCATAGAAATAAGACCCCTTTTTGCGTGATGCGGCTCTTATACAATTAAGTCCACATAATCAAATACATCTAGTTAGACACCTGTTGTGACTAATACGTGAATCTGAATGAATGTTCATGTTTTGCAGGGGCTACGAGTAAACAGAAGAAGATCTCAAGAAATTGTTTGAATATGTACTGAGACTCCATTGTGATATGAGGTGGTCATGTTCATCAAATGGGCTGTTAAAGTGCCACATTTTAAAGCAACACAGACATGAACATGTGTTAAAAATTCTTTGTTTATAATGTGTTCAGGCAAATCTTATGACTTTTTTTCTTTTTTGGAACCAAAATTGAAGAATATTTTTTGTCCTAGATATTTGTGTTGCCTGTACTTGGCTGTTGTCTGAATGAGGCATGAATCTGTTACCAGTTTGCGGTCAACATGCAAGATGCTCTAAAGTTCAGGGAGAATTTAAAAGAAATTTAGAACTGTAGCAAAAATCCATTTTATATTTGTGTTTGCCTTACAGTGCTCCTATTTTATTAAAGCACATGTTCTTTAGAATATCTTGAATGTGAAATAAATTATTTGTATTGATACAATGTCTCTTGACTGTTTGGTAATTATTGTACATGTATTTTCGAGCCTGTTTGCAGACAGCTCGATGAAACTTTCACAATACTGGATTGATGCATATGTGTCTTGCCAAGATTGCACAGGCTATAACTTGATCATTTTTCGGGGTAATTATAATTTTTACTCAACACAAATGATCACCATCAGGATACAATGTGTCTAGTGCTAAACTAGCCCTGTGTCCATTGCTCAAAAGTCAAGGTCACATTTTAAACTCAAATATCTTGCTTATCTTTTCCTTTGTATAATAGACCTGACAACAAATTTTACTTACAGCATATTTTTTGCTTACAACAAGAGATTAACATTGAAATGTTCCTACAATTAAGGACATGTTTAAGAATGAAGTAAAGTAATATAAGTAATTCAACTGTCATTCATTGACTGGTATTTTCAAGAAAGTTTCTTCAAAAATCATATTGTTTTTTGGGGGATATAATGTTTTGATAAGACAAGTTTCTGCTTGGTTGGAAATGTGATTTTGAAGTATTCATCCTTGACAAACTGCTTCACATGTATCAAGTTTACTTTCCACTTTAAAGTTTGCATATTGTCAGGCCTGAAAATATTGTCAGACTTTAGGGCACATCAGTTGTATGAGAAACTAGCAAATTCATTGAATTGATATCCCCTCCAATATCTCAATTTTGTGATGGACGGACACTACCAATTCTATATCCCTCAGGTGTCAATTTTCAGGATTATTCCTGAATTCAGGATTATTCCTGAATTCAGGATTTAAGCCCTCAAGGAAAACTTTTGATATTGATATAAATCAGAGGATTGTTTTGGTTATTTTAAGCATTCTTGTCACAAAATGTCACTCTTAAACACAAATTATTGACCTTTGGCATATTGTTTGCAAAGGAAACATAATTTAATGAATCATTAAAACTCTTTTGACTCTGGCCCCCAAATTCTAGGATGATTTTCAGGATTTTAGATTTCTGCAAATTGACACCCCTGATCCCTCCAACTTTGGCGGGGGATAAAAAAAACCAACTTGAAACAATAGATTTATATTTTAAGGGTGCTGGATGTATCATTAAAAATTTAAAATAAATAATTTGTTAACTGAAATAAAATATTTTTGTAAATAAAGTATACGCTCATCAGTTCTGAGTATGTGATAGACTGGTTTAGTAACACAGCTATGCAAGACTTAATTTTTCCTGATTGTCTGTTGTACAGGGATAAAATTTAGCAGTTTGACCATTTACGACACGAAACAAGCCTCAAGTTTGTCTGAATTTAGCGCTAACACTAACATATGACCCATAAACCCTTGCCAATTAATTTATTCATTCATAATCAATGCATTCAAGAAAAACATGCCATTGATAATTTGTATAAACTGAGTTGTATTTCCATCTTATTGAAAACAGCAAATATGCACATTATAAGTGACCTTATGGTTATTTTGATTACACCATTCCATGTGTGTTTAATGCAAATCTGTTTTTCAAAAAAGAACAGCTGCAGATTCAAAAAAGATAAAAATTCAAAATGATTGTTTAAATACATCAACAGCTGCTGCCAGGACTTGAAGGCACACTCTTATCTGGGATGAGACTTCTTGAACCACCAAGCAATTATCAGTGTATCTAACATCCGCCTTGAGTGCTATTAAATATCATATAGCTAAATATTGTTATAAAGTTCATGAAAATAGTAAGATAAACTTATTTTAGTAAATAAAAAACTCCTTTGATGATATTGATAAAATTGAAAAAAAAAGGTGTCGTATAAATAAGCATGTATGTTTCTACACTATATACAAGCATTCCTAACACTTTAATAAAATCAAAACTCATTTCACTGATTGAAAAAACATTTGCAAGAGAGGTGTTCTTATCTTGCTCTTTATACTAAAAGTGCTTTTTTACTACCGGTAATCCGATATAAGATAAATATAACATTAGGACTTGTCTTGACTTTTGTGCAGCATTTACTTTTCTTCGGAATAACTTGTTTGTTGAATGGTAAAATATTTAAACAAATAATGGGTGTGCCTATGGGTACTAATTGTGCATCACTAATAGCTGATCTATTTTTATATTGTTATGAAAGCGATTTTATGTTAGAATTTTCAAAAACTAAACAGCCAGATTTGATTTGAAGTTTTAACCGAACTAGTAGGTACATTGATGACATACCCGGTACCAAACTTAGATAACCCATACTTTGAACAACATATTCACAAAATCTACCCTAAAAAATGAGTCTTAAATAGATTGTGTCAATCCAATACAGATGCTGCATATTTAGACTTACATCTAACTAAAAGGCCCCTTTAATGAACATTTGTACATGTAAGTTTCTTTTCCTTCTTATGGAGAATATTAAACCTTTATTTGTCCAAGTATATGGAGAATATTAAACCTTTATTTGTCCAAGTATATGGAGAATATTAAACCTTTATTTGTCCAAGTATATGGAGAATATTAAACCTTTATTTGTCCAAGTATATGGAGAATATTAAACCTTTATTTGTCCAAGTATATGAAAAATCAATCACTTCAAAACGAGAACGTCCTGATTGGTCTTAACTGGAGCATCAATTCAAAAACAAACAAGTTTGCGCAATATTTCTTTATTAACTTTCAATGAAATTAATTTGCAACTACATGGAAATGTTGGCAATTATGGTCACAATGTGTTTTCTTCAGATCTTTGACTGCCTTACATGAAATTTCAAAAATTACATACTTGTAACAAAGATAAACTATGTTTACTGAACACAGCAGGTGACATGATTACATAAATTGGCAATATGTGAGATGATAAAAACAAAGAATAAACACAAAAGGGAAATTATCCAAACATATATTTGTACATTTATATTAGAACACACTAAGGAAGTTTCTCTCTGAACACAAATTATGAAGAAAACAAGATATGTGTCACAGACACTGATGCCCCCCACCACACTTAATTGGACACCTACAAATCCCCTATATAGTCTATAGTTGACAAAAAAGCTAATAAATCGGCAGAAACTGGTTGCAGTCAGAATTCCTGTCTTTACCATCATATCATCACGACCGTTATTCAACTGTGAAAGTTTGAGACATACACGCCCAGTATTTACAGTACACAATTTAGGGACCATTATTTTAGTGAAAAAACAGACACATTTCTGCCTTAGCTCATAGTAGCAGAAATTCCCTTCTTTATCAGCAGTGCTTTCTTTGAATCCTTGTACCCTCTGTTGTTTCAGGAAATTTTATTTAAACAGCCCCAGTATTGAGTGTGAGCTTTCCAACACAAGCCATATTACTTGAAAGGGGGGAGGGGGAGGGGGGGAGTTCACGAAACAACTGTGGTCAAAATGCTTCACACCAAAGTAATAGGGGTGTGATTTAAGAAATGTTCAAGCATGTGCCATGCGCATGTTGGAAGATAATACCTCATCACCAAAATAGGTGCCAGAAATACCTAAGAGAGTTACAGAAATTGCCTATCAACATTAGAATAGTTTTGAAGTTACAAAATAATTGTTTTTTCACATAAATTTTCTTTGGATTTCAATCTTCCGTCTTTCGATATATTCATTTATAAAATAGCTTTTCTTAAAGATCATTCAACCGTTAACATTTTAGCAAGATCCACTCTGTAATTATAGAGTTCAAAACACCAGCTTCTGGATGCACATATATACAAACAAGTGCCTTGCTTAATGTATCCCACTCCTTGAGATCATAAAATCATTTAAAGGCATGGTTTGCTTTAAATACAAAATTCCTTTTAGTAAAAATCAAGAACATTGTGGAAACAATCTGAAATAAGCACAACTCATCTATCTTGAACTGTCAATATTGCATTATTATTTACAAACAGTAATATTACAAAATAACAAAATATAACCATTAAATTATGCAAGATGCACTGAACACATAATGGTGACACTTTTTGTTCATAGTTTGAACATGACATTGAACCAAACTATACAATATATACAGCAAAAATACTTCTACAACTAGCAAAATATTTAAGCAATCATTTTTACAAAAATGCTTAAATCATATGGTCAAATCTGACCATATTTCATTTACTCAACATTCCAGAATTCAAATAGAAATAAGCACTTAAATCATTATTTATCAGTTGAAAAGCAAACAAGTAACAACTCGGTATTCTTAGAAATACATTTCAATATAAATGTATGACTATAGATTTAGGACTTGTATCATAAACAGTAATTTTGCAGGAAATAAACATTAATTGCATCAAACCATGATGTTTGAAATACTACTAGTACACAAATTGCATGATGAAAATTGAATACATGATGAAATGCAATGGAGACAATTGGAATATGTGTTCGCAATGCTAGTTTTCTTTTCCTCTTTTTTTTTGTTATATAACATTTGTTCATAAAACATCATTAGCTGAAAAATATTTATGGTAAAAAGACATTATACAACTTAAAAGTTTATTATGAAAAATATATGATACATGACGCAGATAATACCATATTTTCATATTTAAATACAAAACTACTGTGAAACATTCTCATGAAAGAGTTTTGATGAATACATATTAGCTGCTAACTGAGAATCCTTAAGGAGAAGTATTAATTTAAGTCCTGAAATCTGTTTTTTTCAGATCTAGTTTCCTTGTTTTAAGATCACAGTCCATCATCTGCAGCTATTTTGTGCCAGTTGAGCCAAATCCACCACTACCGCGGTCTGTATCGTCTAACGACTGAAACAAATGAAATGCTTTTCCTCCTCTATTTTTTAAAACAACAATTACATGTAAATGCAAAGTTCACAGTTCAGGTTTTTGACAATAATCTAAAAAATGTATCATCATGTAAAGAAAGCGTAAACAAAAAAAGCTATGAGAATTTTGTAGTATTTTTTTAACATGTCCTCCAATATTGGCAAACAATCAACCATTGTAAACATGGTTTAAGTATTTCCAACAATTAATCAAGGTAAATTAAGTGACATCATATATTTTTTACCCACCATGATAGGCCGTATTTAGGAATGTGTTCGTGGATCTTGTGAAATCTTGCGGACTGCACAGGCTAATCCAGGATGACACTTAACGCACATGCATTTAACTACCTTATCTCAGAGCATGGCTCAGTTATTTGCGTTTATCCCCTACCTTTTCAGGAAAAGGGTTCCTGCTTTGGAGTTGTATAAATGGCATAATTTTGACATAAACTCGGTAAAGAGGTTATTTATTTTAGCTAACAAAACTATAAAATAATATAAGATGTTTTTTTTTCATATCAAATTTTGCAAAGGTTCAAATTATAACGCTGAAAAGGGAGATATATTAAACTTATATTTTTATTAATAATTATTTTTTTTTTTTATTAGTTTGTGAAGGGGACAGAATTTTTGCCCCTAAATTGACAATAAACATCACTACTAATTTCAGTAGAAAACAAGAGATGTGTTTGTCAGAAACACAATGACCCCTATTGCGCCGCTTTGAAATAAAATTTCAATATATCATTGGGCAGGTTTAGAAATTATCTCCCTTTTAAAGCTTATTACTTCCCTTGGATTGTATTTTTTTACTTTTGACCTTGAAGGATGACGTTTCACCATTCAAAATGTGCAGCTCCATGAGATGCACATGCATGCCAAATATCAAGTTGCTATATTCAATATTGCAAAAGTTATGGCCAATGTTCAAGTTTTCGGACGGACACACAGACAGACAAACGGACTGACAGTTCAACTGCTATATGCCACCCTACCAGGGGCATAAAAACACCCTTATTCATTGATCTGGGGCTCACCTTTTCTTCTATAAGGTCTGGCAGATATATCCGCTCACAGATCAGCTGGGCTATACGGTCTCCTGCCTTCACTGACAATAGAATCAACTCTTATTTAATCTTCATATATCTGACCAATACGTTCAAGAACTTGAAAACCCTGTAGTTTAAATAAATCAACTGGTTAAAACAAGCCCATATCTTCTTGAATTAACGGTTTTAAAGACAATTTCACAAGCTGCCCTGCTCACACATTGAGATCATCAAGGCCCAGTACAAGACAGTATTCAAGTGCATTATCAACTTTGTAGCTAATTGGTCAAACTACAATATATATCCATTTCAAATGTTTCAATGGTAACATTCCCAAAACACGAAACACACAAAATTTAATTCAGTTTACCTGCTTTTAAATACTATAATGATTTGAAAATAGTATGTTACTTGGCCTAAAGATGAGTTAATAACCAATCTTTCTATTTGCCATATCATGTTTCTGTAGGTGTGTTGCCTCTTCAACTTGCCTCATTTAAGGTTAAAAATAGAGTTAGGTATAAAGATATTTTTAGGTATATATATATTTGGGAGAGGAGTTTGGGGAACACGACCCAGAATGAACCAAGCAATTGTTATACTTAGGAAAACATAATGATGTAGAAAGCAGCTGTAAGTGCCATGCTTGACTGAAAATCATAGCAAATCTTGAATATTCCAATTTAAAGTTTATGTCTTAGAATTGTTTGTTGAATATAGGTCCAGATTTTAGCAGTTACTTGTACCTTCAAAGTCAGCATCTCCGAAGTTAAACATCACCACTCCAACGTTTCCCCGGTAGTCCTGATCAATAACTCCAGCTAAAAATAAAACATTGACAGTTGTGAGAACGATCTTCACTGACAATCCTCAGTTTAACTCCACCAGACAGACCTCTACAGTTACATATTGCAGCTTGGCACAACAGAAATTGAAAGTTTAAACCTAGGCTACTTAATTCCAGAAGTTACAAAATAAGATATTAAAAGTACATTAAGATGGCTGGTTAAACAAATACCAGATATGTCTATATAATTCAACTTAGCTCAAAACCCTGATAATTTGTTTTTCAATCAGTTGAATCGAATTGATCTTCTTCTCTAAATAAAAAACAAAACAAACAAGAGCTGTCAGAGGACAGCACGCTCGACTATTCGAGTGCTTGACAGTATAACGTAAGCCATCATGGGAAAATTGTTCATATTTAATAATTTATTAGACGAACTTTCAAAAACAATAAAAAGGAAAAAAAATGTTTTTTTTGGGGGGGGGGGGGGGGTTAGAGGGGGGGGGGGGGGTATAATGTGGGGTGTGGTAATTTATTAGATGTTTAAAAAAAAATTGGGGGGGGGGTGAGGTTGGGAGGGGGGGGGGGGAGGGATTCTGGTGGGGGCGTGGGGTATTGTTGGGGTGGAATCCATGGTGGTATTCAGGTAAGTGTTGTTTTGTAAAAGTAATAATAAAATGTGATCATAAATAAAGAAGTTATGGCAATTTAAGCAAAATGTTCAATTATCTAAGTGTAAAAGGGGCCATAATTATGTCAAAATGCTTGATACAGTGGTCTGCTCTTGTTTATAGGTTGGGGTCATGTTGGTAAACAAGTATGCAACATATAAAAGCAATATGTCAAAGGATATAGGAAATATTTGGGGTAGTACGCAAACTTTAACATAGATTTATCAATAATATGCATATTCTAAGTATAAAAGGGGCAATAATTATAACAAAATACATGATAGAGTTGTCTGCTCTGTTGATAGGTTGGGGTGATGTTGGTAAACAAGTATGCAAAATATAAAAGCAATATGTCAAGGGACAATGAAAATAAATGGGGAAGTACGAAAACTTAAACATTTGCTGCATATTCTATTATATAGTGGAAAAGGGGCCATAATTATGACAAAATGCTTGATAGAGTTGTCTGCTATTGTTTATAGGTTGGGGTCATGTTGGTAAACAAGTATGCAAAATATGAAAGCAATATGTCAAGGGACAAAGAAAATATTTGGGGTAGTACGAAAACTTTAACATCTGCACGCAGACGCTAACGCTGACGCCGACGCTGGGGTGAGTAGGATAGCTCCACTATATATATTTCATATATAATAGTCGAGCTAAAAAAACAAACATTTAAATTCTTAATTTTGAGGTTGAGCATAATACTTTCTCTTAAGAGCAGAATGCACCAACAAAACCGCTAAGGAGATGTGTTGACAATATATACATGCTAAACTTACCACCAACATCAATGAAGTTTTTTGCTGCCAGACCAGACCTGGGTGCTGAAATAAAACAGTTTCAAAAATAAACCCAAACATCACATTTCAATTCTGTAAAATTATTTCTAAACATGTTATAATATTAAAATCTTATCGAAACTTTATAGATTTTTATAGGACAGGAACATTTACAGGAACTCTCCCATACTTTTTCAGGAGTGAGGACCATAGCAAATAGTTAATTTCTAGAGTAAGGGGTGTACAAATTATTGGCTTTCAGATGACAAAATCACGTTGCCCTAAATTACTCTGAGGTGTCTCTTTGTTTCACATTTTTGCTAACTCATCTTTACCAATACTTGTTTTATATAAAAAAGATAGTGAAAAGAAAGCTATTTTTACCAGTGTTTTTTTCCTCACCATTTTGGGAATGGGGCCGGTCCATTTGGATTGGGAAAATTGGCAGCGTTTTGGCTAAAATTGGGAAATTAGTGTTGTTCTTGTTTTGATAAAAAAAATGCTTCACAATTGAGGATGCAAGTGTGTCCAGTATTATATTTACTAAGGTTGAACTTATATGGATAGGAGATGAACAAAATATGGAGATCTAGAACAAACAAGTGCTGTCACCATAGGATGACGTATGCCCCCTATAAAAGCTTTGATAGAAGTTATTGAAATGCACTTAGTGACCCTGTGACCTATTTTTAACCCGGCATGACCCATATTCGAACTTGACCTAGATAATGTCTTCAGACCAAGTTTGGTGAAAATCTGATGACAATTGCTTGACTTAATGAGCGGAAACTAATCCGGACGGAAAGACTAACTAACTGACTGACGGTGCGATTTTAATATGCTCCCCTAGAACCTATGTTCTGGGGGCATAAATTTTTTTTTTTTTTTGGGGGGGGGGGGGGACCTTCCAGTGGGAATTATAAGCTCCCATTTGGGACAAATATGTACATTTTTCCATTGGGAATGGGTCCGATTACCGGGCCCAATTTTGAATGAAAAAAAAAACACTGTTTAAATTTGAGGGAAAACAAACGCCTCCGCACAGAAACTGTCCACAATTTGTGTGGAAGAACCTTCAGACCCAGTGACTTAAAAAGACACCTTTCCTATATTGGTTTAATGACATATATTACTGGAAGTGAAACTAGCACGTCCATGATTACCAACTCTTCCATAGCAGCCATCAGGGAGTGAGATCTGGATGTCAGTTTTCACCACGGCCTTGCCACGGGCAGGGATCACAGCATCGTAGGCACTGAAACATCGACAATGAAGTACACATGAAAGATACTTTCGCAATTGAGAAAAAAACTACAACATTCCTAATTGCAGTCTCTAAAATTTTCTAAAGGAGGGAAAGTTGCATAAATTTTTGTTCCATAGATCCTTATCTTCAAGTAAACAAATAAATGATCACTGAAACTGAACTTTTCAAGCAAGAAGACATGTTAAACAATATTTAAATGGGTTTATTAAATTTAGTACCAAGAAATTGAAAACACAATTCCAAATCTGAAGATTATTCCTAATTGCTAAACCAGTTCTTTTACCGATTGAGAAAAAAATCACTGTCATGATACTATCCCAGACATTTCTATTTCTTCACCTGGGTAATGTCTGAGTATATTGCTAAGTTACTCATCAAAATTGGATAAATACTTAAAGGGTTTTGTTACACTTTTTAAGTATCTTTTTGTAAATCTCATGAAATATTTTTACAAACAAATCTATATTTTTAAGATTGAACTAATTACAATAGCAAGAAGAAAACAAGATGTGTTTGTAAAACACTATGTCCCCCCATATATTTGACTTTTGACAGAAGGCTGACCTCGACCTTTCGCCACTCAAAATGTGCAACTCCATGAGATACACATGCATGGCATGATGCCAAATACAAATTGCAAAAGTTATAGCAAATGTTAAAGTTTGAAGCAAACTAACCAACCAACAGACAGGGCAAAAACAATATAAAAATTGCCTTATCAAGGATTCAAATCCAAACCTCTAGAAAAAGGCTAGTGTGCAATCACAGCCACACATGTACTCTATTTTACAGAGCGCATTACAAATGCAATATCAGTAACTAATACTTGTCTTATTTTATTGTACTTTATTATTATTATTAGCGTAAATACGACAGTGGAAGACGTACAATTTAAGTGGGAATGTCTATTACGAACTGTGTTTTACCCACTTCCCTTTTCTATTGCTGCAACCCAGATTTATGTAAAGACCTAATGCAGGATCTTCAGGGTAATGTTGCCAACATGGCAGAAGCTGATCTTCTCTGTGCAATCAAGTGGCTCGCATTGAACTGAACAGAATGATCCAATCTCCTAGAACAGCTATTCAGACCTTTCTAGCTAGTCTGCGATGCCAGGCTGCATTGTGTCAATAAAAGGTTAAATGCAAACAACCTCTATGTACTCATGTATTTGACTATAGTGATGAAAATATCAAGGACAATCGAGTTTGGTGAATTGCCGACCCTGAAATTGTGACTGATTTGCTAGGAATCTTTCAGGACAGGACAGAAACTGTCTCATTGCCCAGAATAAGGCAAGTAAAGTTACTAAAAGTGCTGTAGGTGCTTCATGTTTTGCTCAAAATGGATATATATTTTTCCCAAATGGGAGCTAAAAATTCCCAATGGAAGGTTTTAAAAAAAAATCTCAATATTTTGTTCATATATAAGTTCAACCTTAGTAAACATAATACTGGACACACTTGTATCCTCAATTTTGAAGCATTTTTTAGCAAAAAAAACCAACAACACTAATTTCCCAATTTTAGTCAAAACGCAGCGTATTTTCCCAATCCAAAGGGACCCGGCCCCATTCCCAAAACGGTGAAAAAAACACTGTCGTCATTTCCGCAACACAGTGTCAGCACCTTTCACTAAATGCCGTGTGTGCAATGGCCCAGTTCATGGGATGTAGAAATGAATGCAAGGCAAGGGCCAGACACTGTGAAACCTGAACATTTGCATGTTCAAAATATGTTGTTAAAGGACACTATAGCACATCATGTAGCAAGTGCGCTGTTTATGGTAGTTGGGGTCACAGTGATGCTTCCACAAAATTCTGACCGTAAGCAATAGGCCAAAGATCATGCCACATATGACACATACAACAGCAACACAGGCTATGTTTACATTCAGTAATGCACCAGAGTCAAATGTGAAAATTCACAAAATCAATATGGTTGCAATATCTTGCACATCAATGGAGATCATGCTTTTTAAGGACAATTGATTGCCTACCCCTCCAAGCCACAACCCATGATGTAAGTGCTGAGGCCCCTGCATCAAGATCATGAATTGCTAGGGCATCCCATACATGATACTTCTAGAATCAAATCTGTCAATATGTCCATGGTTCCAGACACAGAATGCACAATTATGCCCTTGCAATCTGTCATCCTCTCCCTGTCAAGCTCATCAGGGTGAGTAAAAATTGAAAACTTCACGATCAGAATTTTCCCAATTTCTGGGTGGTCCGTGCTAATTTTTACGAGTTGGGCTGGTACCCATACTTTTCCAGATCGGAAATTACCCCAAACGTTGCTGCCACTGTTAAAGACTCTGATTAAGTGCCCTTCTCCTACTCAAGTGTCAAAAGGAACCACTGCCAACGCCAGGGTTGAAGGAATGGCTACTTGACTAGCATGATACCACAACAAATGACAACATTCAATTAACAATTAATCAGAATATGTAATTTTCAAAATTATCTACCAAAACCGTTTTAAATGTTCAGCGTTCTAGATAAGATGCGTATCAGCGTAATATACGCATTAGAAATATCAAAATACGCTCAATTTATGATTTCCATGCGTAAATTTAAGCAAGCCAATCTGGACTTGCGCAAATGATGTAAATTCTCTGTGTACAACGTAAACAAAAATATAAACAGCTGATTGTCTTTCCCCAAAATAATTTATATGAGACTGATTATCATAAAAATTTAAGCCAATTTGTACGTTGGATTGTAGAAATAGTTAGCCAGTCGGTATGTATACTCTGTAACTATCATCTAGACGCATGGTAAATTTAGTATTGATTTTTTAACAGACTGGGTCAAGCGCTTATGTATTTATTAAATTATATGAAGAGGTCAGCATGGCTTCTTTGAAGCCAAAACAAATTACTTCTCAAAGTAAAATTAATTATTTTTATACGGCAAAAGTTGTATCGAGTAAAAACATTGTATTGCAAATACTGAATGATTTAATTTCCTCTGTTTTCAAATCAAAAAGGACACACTTAAACGCTTATATAACAACTGTTGAAAGTTGGCAAAAAAGTTTTCCGTTGCTCACGGGGGTGGACGATTAGGACGAAGTTTACCTTAAATGTAAAATCTGCCAACAATACAAGGCTGATAATGTTTGGCCTATAAACCAAGGACCCTTAAAAAACAAGAAACACTTTAAGAAACCTACTACTATGAAGGAATACACCTAGTTAATGGTTTATTGTGTTTAACATGATTAAAGTAGTGTGTCTGTACCCCGGCTATATTCTTGTTTTACTTTTAGCACATAACCCTTCAAGCATGGACAAATTTGACCATTTACCCCCATGCTTTGAAAAGTGGAGGTATTTACCCCCATGGGTAAAAAATTATCTATAGCGCTTATGTTTAATTAATGTAGCAATTTTGAATTAAGATTATTAATTAATGAACAAATACTTTTAACATTTGTTTTCTTCAGGATTATTCACTTGCTTAAACATCAGGGCTTTTTTTCCTTCTTTGCGATTGGCCGTGGACGGACATTTAACAATTTTGACACGATCAATTCACAAACCTGACATGGCCATGAATATTTACAAAAACAGCCGTTTTAAATCGTGAAAAACGGACTGTTCGTGCTCAAAACTGTCAACAAACAGCCATTTCGCAACTGAAATATAACCTCGTTTTTAATTCCGAATTCGTGAACAATTGTCGACTAGCGTTACTGATGTTTGCTTGTTTTAATCAATTTTTAAGTGTTGTGTAACCGGTGAAACCGGCGTTGAGCGTTAATAGTAAAAGCTCTGCTTAGCAACGTCGCTATCAAAAAAATGGCGACGTGGAACGCACGTTACTACACGAAGAAAATTAAACACCACATAATAATCCAGATTTATTGAAATTTGGGATAACAGTGAATAAACAAAAGCTTTCTACAGAAGGGTAAGTTTTGAAACATGCACAATGATAACATTATAAGGAAAGTCATTTGATAAAAGTGAAAGCATATGCGGTGGCTTATGTATTGTACTATTGATGGAAGCTAGTCAAAACGGCCCCTAGTCAAAACGTCCCCTAGTATTGATGACCGAGACTTGTTATTCGTATCTGTGTACGATTGTTCATCTTGGTTAAAGTAATAATGTGGTCCCTTCATATATTTTTTTATAATTTAAATGCATATTCATGACGCATATTCATGATTCAAACTTTGTATGTAGTCTATTTATGCTTTGTGAAAAAATTTGAAAAATAAAATAACTTGTTTACATTTCTTACAAAAGTACTGTTGTTCAATGTATACCTAATGTTTCAGATCAAATGACAATCTCCCAGGGAGATCATCATGCACTGGCGAGGGTCAGACTCACAGAACATGAAAATTATCATGAAGAAGGAATTTTCCTCTTCAGATATTGAGAGAATTATTGACATTTTCAAGAGTAAAAAGAACAGAGTTCTAAAGCTGTAAAGTCCAGAACATGTCTGATTTATGTGCCTTGAAATGTTCTTTGTTTATAAATGTTATTCCTGTGGTAAAGAAGTGTTGGGACCAGGTATTTTAGTTGCATTTGGTACATGAATGTTTTGCAAATCAGATATATGTATATGTGTTGTTATTGTATCAAATACAGTATTCATAGAAGGAAAATATGCCTTTATTGCATTATTTAAGTTAGTTTTGATAATATTCAAGTTGTTGAAATGCCTCAACTATACTAATGCATTGAACTTTGAATTTCACAACTTTAAGAAGTTCGCGACTCGTTTTTTCTCAATTTTAAGAAGTTTGCGACTCAATTTTTCACAATTTTGAAAAGTTCGCGACTCAATTTTTCACAATTTTGACAAGTTCGCGACTCATTTTTTTCACAAAGTGAGGGGCCAGGGCCGCTTCACAATGTCAGGAAAAAAGCCCTGAACATATACGCATTCTGTTTTGAATCCATGACTTTTTTTATCTTTAGATTTTCCAAACTCTAACATGTCCCTTTAAGATACTACGTCCAATGTAAACAATAATGCAAAAGTATCACCAAGAAAATTTCCATTGAATCTTTTGGATACAGATTGTTGAAATACAGTGGCTTCCAGGGCTCCCACTGGCTAAAAATTGTATGTCCCCAAATTTACCTTGTTATGTCTCAGGCCTTTTTCTGCCTATCTCACGGGTCCGATAGTGGGACCCCTTCCCAATGCCAAATATGGATTCTTTTCCAACTTCTCAATAAAATATTCCCAATTTCCGACTGTGAATATTCATAAAAAATCCTTAATGACAAATCGAGCTATGTATTTTATTTGAACTTCAAGCATAATAGTCTGTTTTTTTTTATCATACACATACTTACGTTAGCAGTTGACAATGACTGGTGCAAGGTAAAAAAACAGTTTAATACTTTTCTTAGCATTTTTGGGCAATACCTAATGTATGAAAACATTAGATTTAATAAAAAAAATAATTTCCCAAATTATGCTTTTGTAGATTAACGTTCTTCCCAATTTGGAAGATTTCGCGATTTGAAACATTCCAATTTTGCTAGGTACCTTTTCCCAAAATAGACAGAAAAAGGCCTGTGTCTTAATTCTTATATTTGTGGATATGTTATGGGTGATAATTTAGAAAACCTTGTTGCCAAATGTAATTTTGTGTAGCCAAATTTCCTTATTTGTAGTGATTGGCGGGCGAATGGCAGAGTAAGCCCTGGCTTCCCAACGAGTGGTATTTGGTTTCCCGAATCGAAGTGTCATGCCTGTATAAATCGTAACCCGCGGCGAGCTTTGATCCCCGTGTTGGTGTGAAAGCCTTTGCTGTCAGCTTTGCAAATCTCAACACTGGTCCGGCCATCGTGTCTTCAATGCAAGGTTTCTTCGCCAAAGGTTCTACGACTTCAGATATCTGCCTTTCCACTTCGACCGGCATTGTATTGTTTATCGACTTGATTTTGGCGCTTCAAAATGAACTATCAATTTCGCGCGAAATAACACTTACAAGGGAGGTCACTGTTCTAGGTTTGTATTTACCGTGGTTACAATCTGCAATACATTTCCAGCGGTTATAATGTGCTATATATTAAGAGCTTATTATGATCTAATCGTTAACAATGCTGTATAGGCTCATTTTAGGGCATATAGTTTTGTACAATAGTTGTTATGCCATTTTTGAAAGCTTTTCAACATGCATAGGCGTAAAAATCTAGAAATTATTAGTGCGATGCAAGATCTAATAATACAATTTTCTTTCCGACAGTTTTGGCGTTCGGTTCGTTCTGAGACAAGATGGCAGCGCCCATAACAAGAAATTAATATAAAATGCCTTTTATACTTATTTGTGGGTATCCGTCTTGTGGGAAGAGTAGACGAACTGAAGAGTTGAAAAAATATTTTGAAAACGAACAGAAAAAGACCGTTGTAGTAGTCAGCGATCACAACACTGGTGTCGATCGCAATAAAGTATATGCTGGTAATATTTGATGGGAATCTGGATATAGTTGAGATTCGGAAATTTTATGCTTCGACTTATTACAGTTGCTATTTTGTATATGTGCGTGATTTTTCATAAAGGAAATCAGCACAAAAAATAATTGGTCACAAAGTGTCTGAAGTATACGGCTTTCAACTTGTAAAAAAGCTTTTAATACATTTTTCAACTTACGTGATTTAATGTACATATATACATAAGTTAATTGATTATTTTCAGGTCAGCTTAATTCTTAATAAAGACACAGAGTTTAATTAAAGTATTTATTAAGATATTGTATAGCATGTAACTACATCCAGCGCTTCGGTTAGTGGATGTCCAGGCGTAAATTACTCACAAAATTGGCAGTCGTACGTCAGTTTTACAAATGGTGGAAGTCACTTGGACATCCGATTAACCGCATGTATACTGTTTTCTAAGACACGGGACATACAAATCACAACAGTTAATCTAGTTTTTCACTCTGTTAACCCCGCTTCGTGCTTAATCCACATAAAAGCGACATGGGGTAATGAATAAGAGATAATATGATTATAGGTGCTACCTAATTTACGGGCAAAAGCTTTATAACTTTTTTTGATAACCATTTATTTTTAATAAATATATGGACATGATTGTGTTCAAAATATTATAATTGTTGCAATAATTAAGTAACGCATCCAAAAAAATCAATCTCAGGGCTAGAATTTAACTTTTCTTTCTACTAGCAAAACATTGCGAGCAGCCTAAATACCAGCTCGCAAAATCAAAAACATTCTCGCAAATTTTGCTGGAAACATAAATAAAAGCAAGTTTGGACATTAGTTTAGTACTATTAAAACTAAATAAAATATGACATCAACCGCAAGTTTTGGTGTTATATATGAAGTTCTTTTTCCCACTTTTCCACTGTTTTCGTGGAAGAATTTAATTTCCGTTTTTTTTTTCTCTCAACTCAACGGTTAACTTTGCTTTATATTTCGTATTGTTATTTCAATCTGTGGGCAAAAAAACTAGTTATTTTTCGCTTCGACGACATGACTGTTCAGTTTTTTGTCTTTTATAGTGAACATGTGTGGATAATCGACTGTTTCATTATCTTTGTACCAATACCATCCGCATATATGTACTATAAGTATACCAGTCTACATACAAGGTGCGAGCTTCCGCATATGGGTATTCGGACGTTCTATTAAATGACCTGCGGTTAAGCATTCACAACGTCGAGCGTATTTAGCAATATAACTCTTTTTTTCCTCTATTTCTACACTCGCAAAAAAATTCTAGTGGCTTAAAACTTAACTCGCAATCGGTATTTTTCACTCGCATTTTGCGAGTGTGCGAGTGTTAATTTCGAGCCCTGAATCTTAAAACGAGTTACATGTTCTTAGCTTAAAGATCTAGCATCTTATAATTTTTTTGTTTTCTAGCCACAGGAATTTAAAGGCTGTGGTATAGTGGATGGGGTGTCTGCTAACTGGCATAGTCACTGGGAGGTCTCTGTATTGATCCCTTTAGTGGAAGCATTCTTGAGATAACAGTGCCCCAGATAATTATTTGGGTAATAGGGTTTTCACCCATTGATTTTGAAAAATAGGGTGATTTCAATTTTTAAATAGGGTGAAATAAGTTATTAATATTTATACATCAAAATCATTGCTGCTGTTATACAGACTATGTGCAGAATGCACATTTCAACTTTTTTTTTCTGTCCCATCAACGTCAACAATTTCTAACCAGGCCAGGGATATGATTTTTTCCACTTTTGACATTCTTTTTCTAATCACGGACTTTCCGTCATGTTTTTGGATGTCAACTCGCTACTTTCAACTGCTGCATACACAGTTTATAACAAATTGATAACACAAATGATACGGTTGTTTGTACTTGGTTGGAAAAAGTTTGCAATCGACATATATTTAGCTAACAATCGCAGACGTCTTTCGACCTCGCTTAGCCATTTTCATTACGCACCATTATAGAAACTGAAAGTACAGACACTTTACAAATACATTCACGTTGTAACTATTTTAGTCAGATGCTTAATTTGCTATGAAATTAAGTCTGTATAGTGTTTGAATAACTTCGACTGCTCTGGTTCTCTGTCATCCAGGCGCTTGCTAACTTTCGAATGAATAAAATCTTCGCCGCGGTACGATAATTATTCCAATGAAAAATTACCAAAATTTAGTTAAGAATTTTCAATCGAGACTTGTATCGTACGCATCAAATCTTAAGAATAAGCGTAAAAGTCAAATTGATTGCGTTTTCAATACGCATTATATTGAATTTCTTTGCGTTTTTAAACATTTTAATAGGGTGAAAAACGCCGATACGCAGCTTATCTGGGGCACTGAGATAACCCTAAAAATATACTATGGCCTACCATTTGGGATGAAAGTCAAGAAGACCTACAAGGTAAAATGAGAATTGTACGTTGAAGTACAATAATTGTACGTCGACATACAAATATAAAATACACTTCTAAGTATATATTTGTACGTCAAAGTACAATTTGTACTTCGACATACATGTTTGTACTTCGACGTACACATTTTCTGAACAGCCAATCAAAACCTTTGTCTCTGGAGCCGCTTTACTTCAGATTTATTCATAATAAATGTTTATTTTATTTTTTTTAATTGAGGACAAAATGAATAAAAATATTAGAATGGCAAAAAAAAAAGTTTCAAGTATTTAATGCATAAAAAATAGATTATATACAAATTTGAAGAAGATTTAATTGTTACCTTTTTAAAATTAAAATTATTCAGCATATTGTGAGTATTTATTGATCATGCAGGGCGGAGTATCACGACCGTCCAGCACATTACTGTGTAGGAAATTCCCAACGGTAACCAAACAGTTACCAAATATTAACAGGATAAATTATGTATAATAACCTCCCCGTTGGTCGTATTTTGTGATAACCATAACTTGCATAAGTCAGAGGTTAATTCCGCCACGCCAGGTCAATAAATACGCACAATATCTATGAGTTAGCGGTGGATAGTCGCATAATTTGATATAAATAATAATAATGTTCAATGTCAAATATCTCTAAAAGCAACAGATGTAAGGTGTGTTCTGATTGGCTAACACTCAAGGGTCGGTGAAAATTGTATGTCAAAGTACATTTCTCGTTCTACCTAGTAGGTCTTGTAGACTTTCGACGTCATGGTACGTCATATAGACACCAAGTACTGGTCCTACCCAGGAAACAGTTTGTTTCATCAAATGTCTCAATTCAACTTGACAGCTTGCCAAAGCAGTTGCATTTAGCATACATTACACTGATTTATCAAAATCAAAATCATGTGATGTGTCAAATCAATTTTGATTGACAAATTTGACAGGATTTTTTTAATCCAATAAGTTTTAGACTGTCAAATAACACACACTACGTATTGAAAGCCATACCTGGAGCTTTCGTCTGTATACGACTGACATCATCAGAAGAATGATTTCTACTGATGGGAAACGTTAACACCGCTAATTGTCTTCTTATTTATTATCAATGTACATGTATAATTATGTGTAACAGCATAACAACATACTTGTTTCGCAATTAAAATATTTAATAAATACAGGTATCTTGCAGGTTTCTAATTTTCTTTCGCAAACTATTGTTGAATGGTTTAAATTTTGTCGCCACTAAAAAAACCCAGCCATTTTGTAGCAATTCTTAAATCAGAGTCTAAACTGCATACACTTAGCTCTATAGTTACAATTTGAATGCAAATATAAGAATGCATCATGTTATATCATCCATATTTTTTTATTTTAACATTCAAATAACACATAACACGGTACATATATAAAAAGGTATGTGGTATTGCGTGGAGATACAAAACACTTCACATTATTTATTTGCACATAAAATAATAGTTACAAAATAAGTAATACTAAAACACTGTCATCAACCTACAGTACAAGACTATTTACGTATATGAAATTACAAAGTGGTGTTATTTTATTACCTTTTACAAAATTAACAATGCTGGTTTTGTACTAGCCATAAAACATTTATCATGGATTAACAAGTAACAACCAATTTATTAATTACACAATAGAAAGTAAATCATATTAATTGCATTATGCACTTACTAAACAAGCTATTTGCTACTGTTTAGAATTACACTATATCACTAAAAATGATCACAACAGGTACTTAGTGCTTTTACATACTTGTGGTAAGTTTTGTATTACTAGTTTGACATTTATTGGCAGACACTTGTCGATATACAGACTAGATTTGCATGTGAACTTAAATATTTTTTCAGCATTATTGCCTTCAAATTGTTAATATAACAACCCTTTGACATTGTTTTCACATCTGATCTTATACCATTTTATTATTATGATTTTTGTTTATAGATAGACAGATATAGACTTTTCAAAGTTCTATAAAAGTTCACACATGTTACATCCAAGTAAACCAACAGAACCAATAAAGATCACCACAGATAATAACTGTGTGTATAGCTTGGAAATTTGATGGTTCAGGAATCCCTCCTTTGTTGATTTCTGTAAACCAAAACTGTCAGTTTTGCTGAATAGAAGGGCTTGTGTGATGCCCAGCTCTTGCCTTGGCAGAACAGCTTCTAAAACGGAAAACCAACAAATATCTTAAAATTTGATAAATAATGCAGACAATTTATGAATGTTTTGTTTTTTGTTGATTTCGAATCTGGAAGATTTTTACGTAAGAATGTCGTACGAAAATCCAACGGTATCGGATTTTGTGGTTTTAGGCCTAAACTTATTATAGTGATATGTAACCTTTCGGGATATCGGTAAAGTGCGAGGAGACGAGGTGTAAATACGTAAAAAAATTAAAGCTAAAAGACTAAAAAGTTAGATCGGAATATCTTTAAATTTTGTGAATAAATTTGTTTCTGATCCGTATGACTAAATACCGATAACAGTACTGGTTTATCGAACGTCATAATTATTATGTATCTTATTATGAAATGTTATTTATTTCCAGAATGTCTTTATGTAAAACATTTAATTTAATTTTGTCTACTCTACCAAAAATACCAATATTTAACATGTGTTCATTAATAAAATATATATTTTGATGATGTGTTCTTTTATGTAACCATTGACTTATTTACAGGTACCGTCTTAAACATATTTGAATCTTCGCTCAAATGCTTTCTATAGTTATCATATATTAAAATCATGATTTAACGGAAATAGCACGATGTAAAGGTGGGAAATCTAACTGTTTTCGGTAAATTTACTGTTTTCGATATCATGTCCTCGTATTATATAATGCTTCCATTTAAAACAGTAATAACATGCTTATCGTACAAAAGAAATAATTAATATAAAGCATCATTTAAATGCGTACTGTTGTAAACATTAATTAAAATCATAGTTTAACGCCACTATCACGATGTAAAGGTGGGAAATCTAACTGTTTTCGGTACATGTTACTGTTTTCGGTATCATGTCCTCGTATTATATAATGCTTTCATTTAAAACAGTAATAACATGCTTGTTGTAAACAAGTTATAATTAATATAAAGCATCATTTAAATGCGTACTATTGTAAACATTCATAAAAATCATAGTTTAACGCCACTATAACGCTGTAAAGGTGTGAATTCTAACTGTTTTCGGTACATGTTACTGTTTTCGCGAAAAGGTTGTCGGCTCTTTCGGCCCCAAGCTCTTTCGGCCCCGGTTTTTTCAGGCTCTTTCGGCCCCAATTTCAGGCTCTTTCGGCCCAGGTACCAGGCTTTTTCGGCCCCATTTTTAATTTGAATGAATCGTTGCAAATATGTTGGTCGAAACTCTTTAAAACTATGGAATATTGTTTATTACAGTAATATATTATCTTTATTGAGGATTAATGCATTTGAAAAAAGATTCTCTTTGTCTTTTGCTTCAGGTATATCGTCGTCGAAATGAGAAGAATAGATACAAGAATATGAGACGGCTTTGGAAATAAAACAAACTATAAAATAATTTATATTACATTTATTTGGATAATTTTAAAGTTATAACAATAAGTAATACATACGTCTTAACAACACAATACATTAATTTAACCTAATTACATACTACATAATTTACTGCACACAAGTTGTTTATTTTATCAATAATGCAATAAGATCATCATAATAATCATCATATAAATATTAATCGTCATCATTCATCATCAGAGTCACAATCATCATCATAATAATAATGATCATCATAATAATCAGCATATGAAACATCAGCATTTAAATCATCATCATTATAATTATCAGCATAAATACACCATAGTCTGCAGTAGCATAATAATCTTCAGCATCAAAAGAATCACTCTAATCATAATCATCATCATCATTATAATTGCATAATTTATTTGTAACTTAATAATTACAGCATATTCATATTTATAACAATTATATCGGAGAAATAACTAGTACCTCAAGCATAGTCGACTGCGCGACATTTTCTAAGTTTAGGCTGATGTCAGGCGTTGTAGGGCGGTTGCGGCAGTCATTGCAGATGAAGATAAGAACAATATCCCCCCTCTAATCCTAATTGATTAATAACTAACTTGACGATGTTCACACATCGTTAATGCATTGAACAGATGTTGTTTTCTTTAATTACTCCGACCCCGTCAATCATTATCGAATGAAGCCATTGTCTAGCACACTCGCACCTATGCCCGGTTTTATGATCTTTATCAGGTTGTTAAATACATGTGTGGTGTGTATTCGGGTTAACAGGTAACACAAAATGTAGATTTAAGTTGATAAATCCGTAAACTTTGAACTGACAATAAAATAAATCAAAAAATTGCAGATGATAACCATGACAATAAAATTAATAATAAATTTAAAAATGTATATGGCGGTACAGTTTAAAAACAACAAACAAAGGCGAGTATCAATTTTATTATACAATATAATTTATTAAGAAAAAAATTACCAATCGAATAACAACATGAATATGTGACTTTATTTGTATATTAGTCATATACTTTTGATAAGAAAGGAATTCTAAAATTTCAGTCGACGATTAAAGTTACTATAATTACATAATACATAATTTACTGCACACAAGTTGTTCATTTTATTAATAATTCAATTACATCAATAATTCTGTCGCGGATATGCCTACAACGTGTTTGCAAATTTCGTCATAGATTACGTTACAACATAACCTATTAAATTGATTTATGAATTGACACTAATGAACGATACCGTTACTGTTTCATAGACACTTATCAATTTATTTTCATAACCAATCAAACTATCATTTTTTATTCTTATTGAAGCAAACACTTGTTCACACATCGTTAATGCATTAAACAGATGTTGTTTTCTTTAATTACTCCGACCCCGTCATTCATTATCGAATGAAGCCATTGTCTAGCACACTCGCACCTATGCCGGGTTTTATGATCTTTATAAGGTTGTTAAATACATGTATAGAGTGTATTCGGATAAACAGGTAACAAAAAAGGTAGATTTATGTTGATAAATCCGTAAACTTTGAACTGACAATAAAATAAAACTTTGCAAATTATAACCATGACAATAAAATAAATTAAAAATTTGGCAAATTAGACCCATGTTCAAGCTTACTTAGGAAAATAATTTATTTGTCTAAAATCTTAGCTAATCAGTTGGCATTGACACTAACCTGTATTGCATCGTCATCTTAAGGTAGCGCACCTCTAATGATTTCCCGCGATTTCTTCGATGGTTGAAGAGCCTACTATTAGGTGCCGTAGCCTAGTGGTTAAGGCGATAGACTAGAATTCTTTTGGGATATTCCCGCGCAGGTTCGAATCCTGCCGACGACGTATACTTTTTTGCGACGCGTTTTATTTATTTTCTAACGTAATTTGATTTAATATGGCGTATAAGCTATATTTATTGTTAAATATGTTGCAATTTTTATGCACATTCTTCAATTATTAAAATTAAAACAACGTTATGGCGAAATTGGGTGATTTACTGTTGAAAATACGAACCATGCATGTTGCATTTTTATTTTTATTTCAAAAAGTAAACGGTAAATCTGTCTAGTTCTTGGTATTTTTGCTGTATATAGTGTTTCTATAAAAACTAAGTTTAAAATATGACTTAAATGATACTATTTTGAATTTTATGACACTTTGTTTTTAACCGACCCAATTTTTACTTGGCTGAAATCACTTACATTTCATGGCGCTCTTCCATAGATAAAAATTTGTAAAAAAATAAATGTCTGTAAAAGAATACTTATTTCATCTTGTTTCAACTTTAAACACCTTTACAGCATCTGTACACACCAACTGCATGCCCATATTCGGAAATTTGAATGAATTACGGAACTTTTATATACCCCAGGGGTGAAAATAAACTGGACAAAAGCCGAGCGTGGGGGTGGTTTTGAAAAAATCGGTATATTTTTTTAAAAAGCATGGAAAGCCTACCTACAAATTTGCATGTAGTTCAGTGAAATGATGCTGATTAAGAAAATAATTGATTAGATTATATTTGGATATGTGCACATTAGAGGTGCGCTACCTTAATGTTTTATATAATCAAAATTGTGAAAAATGTAAATATTGGATCTTAGACTTTATATATTTAATAGAGTTTGCATAAACACTTACCTGTATTGCAGGTGCGATGCTGCCAGCGGTCTCAAACGTCACATGTGATACCATGCTGCAGCGAGCGAACGACCTTCTTACAAAACACACACGCGTCCACCTCCATCACAAAATCACAATGACGAACACTTATACTTACACTGTTTATTATAATATATTAACGATAAACACAAGTAACATCCAATATCATACCAAATTTCAAAGCACATTTTTAAAACTAGTAGCCTAAGAATAACATAGACAGCACAATAATTTATGATACAAATGAACACAATAATTGCACTTTTATACGTATGTGCAATAATTGCTAAATTACCGACAAAAAACAACAACTATTGAACATAACAAACAAAAACTCATCATTTACACCTTTAATCAAACTCAATATTTAACAAACAGACCAACAATCGATTCAATTACCGGTAAAAGCCGGCACAATTTAACAATTTAAACAATTACATACATTGGTAACAGTTTGTAAAACGATAATTGTTTTCAATTAATGTCATTTAATCATCCATAATCAAAAGCAATACAATGAAACAAACCGACAACACAATATATCATTTTAAACACCTTAATTCAATCATACATCCGCTTCAAATAGGTGTAATAAAATATAGGGCCGAATAAGCCTGGTCGATTTGGGGCCGAAAGAGCTTGGGGCCGAAAAAGCCTGAAATTTCGGTCTGGGCCGAAAGAGCTTGGGGCCGAAAAAGCCTGCTACCCGCGAAAACAGTACTGTTTTCGGTATTTAGTCATACCCGTTTCTGATGTATAACAACGACAACTTACCAGAATATTGCTCATGGTCACACGTAAAACTTCTTTCTGAGAGCGAATGGAAAATGCGTCACGAATTCTGACAAATAAACAGTAGTGTGTCGTTATTGGAATACCGCGAGAATACTGGAAGAATAGAGATGCCAACTATAATGTTTAAAACAAATATTTTTGTAACAAGCGTTTGTGATTTGTCAGGATAATAATAACAATAAGATATCGAAAAGATCAACGCAAATAAATTCGACATAAATCTGAGATTCGGCAATATATTTAAGACGGGTTATGTTCACGTAAATTGTGTTTGGTCAAGACTGTCACTATATGTAGTGAACCAGTCTTCGGTTTTATACCCACTGAAAATGAGTATTCAGAGGAGATAATTGAGTAATGACTTAATTCTGGAACGGTTGCGAAGAAAAACAAATAATGGGAGAATATTTATTGCGATTCGCTACACAATTATGATGTCATTGATATAATTTTTCCTGAGGTATTTACATTTGATTTAGCATATGTCAAAGTGTTTTTGATTTGTTCAAGGTCATAAATAGCATCGCGAAAATATATGTCACGTGGCAATTTTTTTAGACGTATCCCTATGTGGTATTCTTATGTAATTTTATGTCTAAATTTCCATATGTATGAACGGTCAACGCCCGCTTCGCGGGCTTTTGCCCGTATAACTGATAAGAGATATTAAGGTAATGAATAATAAAGTCACATTACACAGCCATATATATGCTGACGCAGATACACCATGAGAAATTCTTGGGTTACTCTCAGTTGCCAAACTGTGCTGTTCAGCATCCAATCGGTAACAAGAATGCGTATAAGCCCAGGGTTAACTGGCGATAATTATTTTTGATTGACGTTAGTCTTGAAGTAAGCGTTTATTGCAGATTGATTTACAAGGAATCACAGTTTTAAAATTTACGTAAATTAAACAGTAGATGAAAGACAGTGTCGGGTATCCTCATCACACCTTTTTAACATAAACAATTACTTAAACAACAATTGTTCCTTATGAGAAGTTAAATGCAAATTGTGAGCAATTAATTACTTATGGCGAGTAAGTTGTGAAAACGATACCCGTTACAAATTGTTTGCGGTAACAATTTGATTTCAGTACAAGTATATTTCATCATGTCCATTTATAGAACTGAATTACACAATTTATTTTACAGCCACGTGATAATTTTATTTAATGATGCCATGTAAAACCCGTTTTTTAATAACAGCGCAAAGTTGTTGTTGAAAGAGTCAAGTTCCACGCATGGAAAGCTTGCGTGTCAAAACAGTCCATGTGGCGTAATTAAATATAGAAGTGCAACTCGGTATATTTGTATTTTAACATGAAAAAATACATTGTCATTAATGCACACAATGAGATATTATTGATATATTGAAACTATAGAAAAAAAACGTAGATTTACAGTAATAAATAAAATTAAATTCGCTCATTGATTGTTCGTTATGAACAGTGCTAGATGCTTGCAAATCGCGTCACTTGATTTATGCATGTTCAATGGGAATGATCCCATCCAAAACTCACTTTTCATATGCACTTGCTTAAAATGGCGGACATTTGTGTTTATAAAATTCTTATACACATTATTGTCAATACTGGTCATATTTTGGTTTTGAACATTGAAATTGCAATTTTATTCTGGATTATATTTTAATTGATAGTGTTGTAACATGCATGTATCCAGCGATCAACATAATATGGTAGGGTTTACTAAAATGTTCATTAAAAAAATCGGGGCTTCCAACTGCATTATTTGGAACGTCAAAAATTTAAGGCTTGGAAGTCAGGACTTCCAACTTTTCAAAAGTAGTGGAAGCGCTGTACATCAAATATCTATTACCAATGTTACATGTCTGGCCCAAATCAAATTGCAGCCGCAGCCTTTTTTTTTCTAAACCATGGAAAATCTTAAAGTTATGATCTTTTTAAATAGTTCTATGCATCCCAACATAATTGGAGCTCTGTCTGGAATAATACACTACACAACAGGGACATTGTATCAGGTTGCCTTTATGGGTTATTACACAGTATTCATACAAGCAGATTCTGTGAAACCTGTCAGACTTATTATACTAAAACACAATGTCTTCCAAAAAATAGCTTTAAATTAAAAAGTGTACTTGTAAAAACACATGTGTATGATTTACCAAATGCTTGACATGATTCCATCCTTATCATACAAAAGATTGTCTGGATTGGACAAAAGTGTGCATGTAACTGTCTTTTAGCTAACAAATTGAGATACCTTCAAATTGAGAATAACAGTGATTTGAATACATTACTAAGGTTAAATTTATAGGGATTGATGGGAGGTGAACTTAATGTTGAGATTTATTTATTAAAGATAAAAATAAAACGAGTCTTGTTCTGAGAAAACTGGGCTTAATGCATGTGCGTAAAGGGTCGTCCCAGATTAGCCTGTGCAGTCCGCACAGGCTAATCAGGGACGACACTTTTCGCCTAAACTTGATTTTCGGTAAGGAGTGACTTCCTTGGAACTAAAAATACCATAAAAGCGGAAATGTCGTCCCTGATTAGCCTATATACCTTTTTATGTCCCTCACTATAGTAGTGGGGGACATATTGTTTTTGCCCTGTCTGTTGGTCTGTCTGTCTGTCTGTCTGTCTGTCTGTCTGTCTGTCTGTCTGTCTGTCTGTCTGTCTGTCTGTTTGCGCCAACTTTAACATTTGCAATAACTTCTGCAATATTGAAGATAGCAACTTGATATTTGGCATGCATATGTATCTCATGGAGCTGCACATTTTGAGTGGTGAAAGCTCAAGGTCAAGGTCATCCTTCAAGGTCAAAGGTCAAATATATGGGTCAAAATCGCTAATTTAATGTACGCTTTTGCAGTATTTCAATATTCAAGATAGCAACTTGATATTTGGCATGCATGTGTATCTCATGGAGCTGCACATTTTGAGTGGTGAAAGGTCAAGGTCAAGGTCATCCTTCAAGGTCAGAGGTCAAATATATGTTACCAAAATCGCTCATTTTATGAGTACTTTTGCAATATTGAAGATAGCAACTTGATATTTGGCATGCATGTGTATCTCATGGAGCTGCACATTTTGAGTGGTGAAAGGTCAAGGTCAAGGTCATTCTTCAAGGTCAGAGGTCAAATATATGTGGCCTAAATCGCTTATTTTATGAATACTTTTGCAATATTGAAGATAGCAACTTGATATTTGGCATGCATGTGTATCTCATGGAGCTGCACATTTTGAGTGGTGAAAGGTCAAGGTCAAGGTCATCCTTCAAGGTCAAATATATGGGTCAAAATTTCTCATGTAATGTCATTTCTGCAATATTGAAGCTAGCAATTTTATATTTGAAATGCATGTGTATCTCATGGAGCTGCACATTTTGAGTGGTGAAGGGTCAAGGTCATCCTACAAGGTCAAACGTCATACAGGGGGACATTGTGTTTCACAAACGCATCTTGTTCCATTTGCAATTGGTCCCCCTACAGGCCTCAAATTTGATAAAAAAAACCACAAAAAACACTGATTCCCCCAGTTTTGTAAAAATCTTGCTGACATTTAGTTGTACCAGTGTTTCACAAGAAATACTTGTCAGCTATATAGTGTTTATCAAGTCATGAGTAGCAAATGATTCAAACCAATCTTACTAGTGCAGAGGTATACAGAAGCAGTAACTTGGCTTTTTTCTCTGTCATTTTTATTCCGCAACAAGAAATTGAGAGTGTGTGCATAAAATGCATGCTACATATCAATACAGACTTATCTGAACATTAACATAGTCATTAAATTGAAAAAAACATTTACAAACTAATTGCGTTACAATCATAATGTGACATTATAAACCTAAATAATTTGATATGCGCTATTAAACTTTGAAATCAAAACACCATATATGTCTGCTCATAGACCAAACATCCAATCATATTTTGCAGAATATTTTAATGCAAGAATGTAATTATCTTATGTAGTTTTATACATCTTTTTCCATTATTCAAATGGAAAATGTAAAGATCATCCTAGTAAAATTATTTATTTTATGCTTTCCGGTGGTTTATAGAGAAATATGAAATAAATTGGTATTCCACTGTTTTAAACAGTGAAAAATAACAGTGACAAATATCGATATTTTTCACTGTTTTACTGTGAAATGACGTCATTTTTTGACGAAAGGACGTCATTAATCAAGCGAAATGATCCAGTTTAACTCATTACGATGTAAATAAACGGTAAAAAAGCATAAAATGAAAAGCAAATTTGTTGGATTCGATTGAATATCGATTTTATTTCACTCGTGATCATAGAAAATATATATTTTCACTCGTGGCGAAAATATTGTTTTCTATGATCACTCGTGAAATAAATTCGATATTTCACCGAATCCAACAAATATCCTCTATGTATTGCATAATTTTATCATTTAGACAAATACATTATTATGACTTGGCAAACTATTAAAAAATGCCATCACAATCCTCCCAAATGCTCTGACTTGTGATCTTAGATCTGTCACTAATTAGATTGACTTGTAGTTAAAGGTCAGAGTCACACATAAAGGTCACATTGTGTTCAAGTGTTTTCAACATTTGTCAAAAATGTCTTTTTCCTTTGTATCTTCAGACTCTAAAGAAGAGAAGATTGTCAGAGGCAATTTGAAGTCGTCAGTGCAAAGGTAATTTAAAACATCGGCATTCAAATAAGGAAAAATAGCAGCTGATAAGCTGTATTGTGTGTAAGAACCAGTGGCTGATAAGCTGTATTTTGTGTAAGAACCAGTGGCTGATAAGCTGTATTGTGTGTAAGAACCAGTGGCAAGGTTAGCATAGTTGGTGGAGCGCCATGTTAGTGTTAGAATGTTTGTGGGTTTGAGCCCAGCACTGTATATATATTTCTTCTTGAAGTTACTTTAAGGATAGCTGATTCATATTTTATTTATATTTAATATGTTCATGGTCATGGTCACATTAAAAAGTTAAAGGTCAATTTTAGAAAATTGTGTTTGACACTTTCTGGAGCGTTCAAGGTCCAAGGTCAATCAAAATACACTGTCAATTGTCCAATGTTGGATATTAGTACCTGACACTTTGTCCAAATCATAACCATGTCCATCAAGGATGAGTTTTCAAATAACTTGAATATAGTTTGTCAGCATGATCAGAATGAATGTCCGGAACACATAAAACCCTGTCACAAGGTCAAAGGTCAACATCACAAATCAAGGTCAAAGGTTAAACCTAGTCTTTTGCAAATTAACGGTTTTTAAATAATTTTGCAGTAGTTACTAGAATATTATGCAACACATATTGTATTCAAGTCTACTGGTTGGAGGTCAAGGTCACAATTTAAGGTCTAAAGTTAAACAAGATAAATAGATCAAGATTTCTCCAATCTTGACCTGAATTTCTTTAACAGATGGTCATACTAGATCATATCTTTGCGACTTTGTATTTGAACTAATTTAACTACATTTGTATAACTTGTATTGTGTTACTCACAAAATTTATATGACATATTGTGAAGTTGATTCTTCTTCTTCTAGAAACCTGAGTAAAGAAACAATTACCATACTTGATTCATTGAATTATATTAAAGGTGAGTATATTTCTTGTAAGAATTTAAATGTTCATAGTTATGTTGCACTCAAGATGTGATTTTAAAAGAACGTGTGACTACAGCATACTTGGACTTACTCTCACAAGTACAAATTGATTCAGTTTTTCATTCATTTATTGACAGAGTCGTGTTATTTTGAAATAGCCCCTGTACATGAATAAATAGCAAGATATAGGGAAAAACAATTGTATGCAATTTCCTATAGGATTAAATGGAATTCTGTATGCTTGTACCTTAAGAAACATAAATAAACTGCAGCTTGTTTGCTGGGGTTTCATATATTGTCATTTACAATAATACGTGTCAGACAAAATATTGTTTTCACAGTATTTTTAATGTTATACCATACTAGTATGCAATATCTCAGATATTATTGAAAGCAAGTCCGGGCTTAAGTGTTATTGGCCTCATGGGGAAGAGTATTTAGTTTGATGTCTTCATTTAATCAATATTACCGTCTTGCTTCTTCAGGTTTCAGATACGAGTTGTATTGTGTAACAAAAGAGTGCCAAACAACACAGTGTGTGGTGAGTAACTAGCGTGCCATCTTGTAGAGTAATATAGCACTAGTGATCTTCCAGTGTTTCCACATGCTTTAAATAAAGGAATCAAAACCAGTGGTTAAAGTACTTGTAAATTAATGATCTTTTTCCGTTGCCAGCAATGTAACTGTATGATCATGGAAATGTGCAGGTGGATCAAGCAAGTCTGATGTTGCAACACAAAATAACAAGGGACAAAATTGTCACAAAACCAGGTTTTCATTGTGAAAAAAAATCTGATAAAGGGAGACAACTCAAACTGAACTTTTGAAATGAACAAACAAAATTAACCCCCTTTGTAAGTTTGTTTTAAAATAAATCTATTTTTAGTCGTGGCGACCTTGACATTGGAGATATTGACGTGATTCTTTCGTGCGACACACCGTCCCATGATGGTGAACAAATGTGCCAAATGATTTTAAAATCTCATAATGAATGACATAGTTATAGCCCAGACAAGCTCATTTATGGCTATTTTTTACCTTTGAACTCAAAGTGTGACCTTGACCTTGGAGATATTGACGTAATTTTTTCGCGCGACACACCGTCTAATGATGGTTAACAAATGTGCCAAATGATTAAAATCTCACAATGAACGACAAAGTTATGGCCCGGACAAGCTTGTTCCGCCCACCCGCCAGCCAGCCCGCCAGCCCGCCAGCCCGCCCGCATTCGCCAATCTAATAACCAGTTTTTCCTTCGGAAAACCTGGTTAATAAATTACTTGCTTGTGCTAGTACTTTTTCTCCATGACCAATACTGTCACGCTAAATGTTAAATAGCTCCTCAAATGAAGTCTAGGACTGGCTAAGGTCAATAAAGAAGAATTGCATATTTGAGTGAAGGTGGGATCCCAATATAACTCTACCATACCTGAAAACTGATCTGACAAACATTTAAATGTCTTACAACCATATGTGTGCTGTCAGGCAAAATGAACACTTCATATGTAACAGTTCTACAACAGGCCAAAAAAGTAGTCCCTATGTACATGTACTAGCTGTTGGATAAAAGCAAGGTGTGGGATAAACCTTATCTTTATCCAACGGGTCTTAATTTGTTATATAAAACATTAATCTGTTGGATGAATTTCAATATTTTACAACACTACATCTCTAGCAGATTGGCCAAATGTCAGACAAGTTGTAAACTGACAGAACTTGGTGTCTTATCTGTAATTATGTCCCCCACCACTATAGTGGGGGACATATTGTTTTTGCCCTGTCTGTTGGTTGGTTGTTCTGTTGGTTTGCGCCAACTTTAACATTTACAATAACATTTGCAATATTGAAGATAGCAACTTGATGTTTGGCATGCATGTGTATCTCATGGAGCTGCACATTTTGAGTGGTGAAAGGTCAAGGTCATCCTTTAAGGTCAAAGGTAAAAAAAAAACTAAATCAAAGCGGCGCACAAGGGGACATAGTGTTTCTGACAAACACATTTCTTGTTTTGAGGTTTAAAACAGTCTGTCATTGTCTCTTAATGTAATATATGAGACATGCTCTGGGAAAACAGGACTTAATACATGATTGTAACGAGTTTTCACTGATAAGCCTGTGCAATCAAGATACTGCACAAAGGGGGTTCATTATACGGTGCAGTAAATCTCTACTGATACAGTCAAAGTTGTTTAGGTAGAATAGTGAAGATTATCGCTACTTGTTAACACTCTTCATCACTAGTATGTGTACTGTTGTTTTCATGGATGTGTTTTAATCAGCCAACATGTAGTGGATTGAAGACAATGTATGCTATTATAATATAATAAAGAGTGATAATTTGCGTGCATTTATAAGAGAAAAATAAATAATTATTGGAAACTAAGCAAACTAATTTTCTTACATTAATTTCAAACATTAACAATTGCACATCTCCTTAATGATGCAGATTGGAATGCATATTTTAAATTGGCTATATTGCTTCAATCACTCTGCAACAGGTATTCAGTCCCACTAATTGGTTTACTATCACTTTCAAACAATGGTTGACTCTATTGGCCTTAAAGAACTATTTTGAAAAAGTATAAAAACAGTATGCTTTGCAAGTTCATGTAAATTGTAGCAGAAACTTTGTGATTTTCAGATATTCTGTGATACCAGTAAAGAACTAGCAAGTGAATGGAACAACAGCCGAGCTGAGAAGGAGAAGTATATGCAAGAAATGTGAGAAAAAACTCCTTTGTGTTTATCTTTAATTACCAAATGTTCTAAAGTTTTCTATCATCATATGTTAAAGCATGTTAATGGGAGGTTGAATTTTACAGCAGATTTACCAGGTTGTCGTTTGTTTTTGGTTGAGACTTGCTTTCAAGTCATTCTGTGTGACCAAGACTCAGGTTATGCTTTATTGTTCTCTATGGCTTGCAATATTAATCTGACATAGACCCTAATGGCTTAAAATGGAATTCACACAGTTTTTATAGAAAGCAATATTTTGTGGTCTAATTTTGTTTGTGTGTGTGGATAATTATAGCCATTTGCATCTGTCAGAGGGTGTAATCACGTGACAAACAAGATGGCGAAGTCCATGCCGAGTCAAGTATTTTTCGTTTTTTTACTCTTTATTACTTGTTTTAACTTTTTTTATTCCGCTGACTTTCAAACCATATTAGGAAGAAAGATACTGGCTTTTATTTCATAGTAATATCCGCTCTATATCTCGACTTAACTCTGTGCAAAATTTCTTAGTGGGATGACCTAATTAGGGCTCCACTAAGAAAATTTGCAGGGAGTAAAGTCGAGATATATAGCGAATTTAAATACGAAATAAACGCTAATCACCTTTTTACTGATGTGGCTGGAAAATGAGCGTCCTTTAAAAAATAAACAGAAAGAATAAAGGGTGTAAAACGGTGAAAACTGTCTCGGCATGGACGTTGCCATCTTGACTATCACGTGATTACCCCCTCTGATCTGTGTAGTTATGACTTGTATGAAACTGACATTTGCCACATGTTCATAATATTGATGATTCCTTATTACTTGGCTGTAATTACAGAATTGCATGTCCTAGAATTTTCTTATAATGCAATTTTAAAATGATGCTATTTTACCGCAATTTCAAGTTTACCATGGAACATTTCTCCCCCTTTCTCAACTTCGTCAATAAATCATTCAATGGCAGGCTAGGCTATTTCCCTGATAAATAAAATAAAAGCCCAGATGTGGAATCATTGTTATTCAGTTTCGATGGCCTTGTGCAGAGATTTGAGGAGCCAAGGTCCAATAACCGCTGGGATAGTCCGCTGTTTGTAATTCAGAAGGACGATGTGTTGCCATTGGATGCGATTTCAGATGCTCTGTTGAAGAAGAAGGCTCCGGCACCCAATGCCTCCACGGCACCAGTTTGTAGATTTATACTGAGTTGCAATACAAAAAACTGTATTTATGAAAATTACTTTTTATCTCCTCAACACTTTATGTCAAGTCCCAATGCATCAAGCTTTGTACAGCTTTCACAATGGTTGAGGGTATGTGCATAAACGCATGTGTAGGGTAGTCACTGCTGGCGCAATCATTCTTTATGCAATTTTTAAAATAACTTACTAAACAGTTAACTACTAGAATATGGTGTGTCTCATGTAACGCATGTTTCCCTAGCTCAAGGTCAAGGTCAAGATTAGAGGTAATAGTTAGACAAACAATTATTGAAACAAATCGATGGTTTGGACTGTTACTTCATCATTCATTTTATTTATTAATTTAATAAAACCTTTCCACATTTGTACAGCATGAGAAGATCACATGTTTCATGTAAAATTCAATGATCGAGAAATTTTGAAACAACTCATCCATTAATATATACAAAAGCATGAGGAAATTCATATTTCATTTACAAACCATCTTCCTAGCTAAAGGATCAAAATCGCACATTGTGGTTAATAGTCAATTTGTTGTGGTCGGAGGCTTTAAAAAGGTTTAAACCCTTAAGTTTGCTATAGTAATAGACTAGCGTTCAGTATATGGCAGGTCCTTTAATTCTTAAAGTTAGGAAAACGCATGACCAGCCAAAAAAAAAGTCTTTAAAAGGGCCTTTTCACAGATTTGGGCATGTATTGAAGTTTGTCATTAAATGCTCTATATTGATAAATGTAAACATTAGATCTAAAAAGCTCCAGTAAAAAACAAGAATAACATTAAAGAAAGAAAAAAAGTAACCCTCAAATGGGCTCGAACCATTGACGCCTGGAGTAAAAGTCTATCTCTTAGACTACTCGGCCATCCGTGCTCATACATTTTGGGATGTATTTTATACTTTATATAAGCAATCCTCGTAGTTTCACAAAATATAACAACTCAACAGAACTCGCAAAATCATTCAATCGTTTTGCGCTGCAAAGCTTTATAATTTTCAGGTTTTTAAACATCAACGAATGCATATAATTTATATTTTAGGGCATGGTTAATGTTCAGTATTACTGTTTCCTCACAAATATCATAACTACAACAAAAATTTGCGAATCTGAAACATTTTTTTTTAAATTTTGTCAATTAACCTAAACGTGACCAGGCCCCTTTAATTGAAAACAAAGTGCAATTATTAGTCCGGTGAAATCAATGCTTTAATGACTATAATCTCCTGTGCTTATTGTAAAAGTAACCCTTCTGGTGCTGTATACCAAAAGAAATATAAAGTTTCTAATAACAAAGGCAATTTATGGGCTATTGAACTTGTATTTCGGCGATGAAAAATTGAATCTAAGTAGCCCAAAGTGCTAGTGGCCTAACATATATTACGCCTAAAAACTTGGCTTAATGCATGTGCGTAAAGTGTTTCTGCTGCTTTGATGGAATTTTCCGTAAAAAGAAAGTCTCTTCTAAACGAAAATCTAATTAAGGAGTGTCGTCCCAGTTGAGCTTGTGCCGACTGCATGCACATGCATTATACTCCTTTTTTCAACAGCGATTCTCGTATATTTCAGCAACCCCTCTCATCTACCAACTTCCTGTATGAACTGGACAAGACAACCCAGGACGTTGTGGGGGTCATCATGGGGTCACAGAAAACATGTGTCCCTGGGGATACTATAGGCGTACCCGGAGCTACAGATCAGGTACATTTTGTTCAAAGCATCACAATTAAAATCAATTGTGTCCCTACAGTAATAATTTCCTGTGATACAATACGGAGAAGTATATCCTTGTGTTAACATATTTCTGGGATACAATAGGGAGAAGTGTATACCTGTGTTAACATGTTCCACCGTCCTAACGTTGATGTATATAATGTACAAACTTATTTTTGAATTTTTCAACAAACAACATTGTTGTTAATGCACTGTTTCAATTTATGCGGCCATTCATATTTTGGTATTTAAACAACACAAATTCAAAATAACAACACTATATTGACCAGCATTTATTCTACCTTCAGTTTCCGTTTTGTTTCAGCTTCAGTACACGCGACCTTTGACCCTTGCCGAGCTTCAGAGGTTGCGACGTCAGTTCATCACGTACATGAAGATGCACCCCGTGTCCAACCATGCCCAACTTACAAACATGTTTATACAGTACCTTAATAATACGCTCAAATAAAAATATATGTGTATTTTGTAATTATATTCACTAGTTATCAATTTTAAAGGGTAAAGATTTACGTATGTATTTTGTGTCAGCCTTTTTTTATCAGGTCATGGGTTCAATTTTTTGAATGGGCCCAAGACTTTTGATCAGAAGGTCCAGGTTTCGATCATTGATGGGACCTGCACAAGCAGTTTTCTCCTGCCTTGGCAAGACAGTGAACTGGCACCGGGCTCCCCAGGTTTATTGATCAGAGTCTAACTAGAACCTTTGTTCAATGATATTTATTTGTACGTATTTGTAATTCTGCCCGGTGACACTGAATCTTTTACAGTGAGTGTTTTGGCTTCAACTCGTCTGTACTTGTTGTGTTGTAAGCTATGCATCTTCTATGAAATAAATTGACCAGTCCCCAAATCATCGATTGCTCCACCCACATAGTCACATGGTCTAGTGATTAGAAAACTCCGACAAGCAGATCGCAATGATAGGGGATTAGGCGAGTGAAATACTATATTTGTAACTATGTATCATGCTATTTTCTACAATATAAATTGTTCAAGCCGCACACAAAACTAAACTGCTTTGTAAAACTTTAATACAGTCATAAATGCTTTACTGAGAAATGGCGTCAAAATAAATGAGTAAACGACAGACTGACTATCAGAAACGTTTCATATACATATTATAGGGAGTTGAATAAAAATCCGTATTCATATTCATATTGATTTTGAACTTGTATTAAACAGCCTTACAGTGAATTCAGTGGCCATTCATATATAATTAATTTTTTGAAAATATTTTTATTTAATGCAAATGACACATTTTTATCATTATGGGTTTTTTGTTAATTAAAAATGTTTAGATCTTTGTTTTATTGGCTTATTTTTAAAAAGACACCGATTCTTTTTATTTAGATATAAATTGAATTTTGATTGTACCATAATTTAATATAGGCCTCATTACGTGGTTTCATTGACAGATAGTCTAATATGCATTTTATTTCATGTATTTTTAATGCGAACCAGTTACATTTCACTATCAAAAATGAAATGTTGGTATTACGGTGCTGTTCACGAACATTCGAATGGAATATATAAAGCAAATTATGCATTTGTTTATTTATATCAAGATGGACCTTATTTGTTCATTGCAATGCTCACATTTTTCCCCGTATCAATATAATGTTGTGTATTAGAAATGTTGTTGTTGTATTATAAGCCGTACATTTTACACCTGAAGTCGCTAAAGCTAGCTAAGCCGCGTTGAAATCACCTTTTTGTTGTTTTAACTTTAGTTAAAACAATAGGCAAGTTTACAATTGATAATGATTTCCCTTGTTTATGATCGTCAGAAAATAAATATATAATTGGAAATTATTCAAGGAATAAAATAGTTTTTTGTGTACAGTACCTAACAATGCCTTAATGTTCCTTCATTCTTAGATCCGCGCAACATACTGTCATTTATTAATTATTGACAATTACTCTGATATTATTAATAAGCACGTGTGTCAATTATTATGTTGCCCAAACTGTCTAATCATATTGTGCGTCAAACGATTTAACACATTTTATGGAACACACAACTGTTGTGGTCAAACTATTTATTGTGTTTGTTTTCTCATTACTCGTTCATATGTTCATAAAGTATGTATAGCACCTACAATTTTGAATAATGATCTAACAGTAGTGATCATGCATTTGAAATAAAATCTGTGGTAACTCTTAAAAATCACGTCCATTCCGTATGTACGACACGCTTTGTTTGTCGGACAAAAATGGTTGCCAGATAGGCGTTGCTGAGGTGTGTGAAAAATCGATATCTGATTGGCTGATCGGAAAATTTGATTGACAGGTGGCGACTGGTTAATTGTAAGCAAAAGTTCTATAATCAAGAGCTAAACAGTGATACATGATTGTACAGGGTCGTGAGTTCCTTGGGAAGAGGACAACGATAACGAGCGAGGCATGGTATTGTAATGCGCATGGGGGGGGGGGATTAGAGGGGAAGGATTAGGGTTTGGGGTCGGGTTAGCCTTAACCCGACCCCTAACCTTAACCCTAACCATAACCCATGGTTATCTCCCATATATCACGCCTCGCTCGTTGTCGTCCGCTTCCCGAGTTCCTTGACAATGTCGTTACTTGCATCACGTTACAATGCCGTGTGTCATGTTTAGTGTCTCTTTACAATCTGATGCAGCGTGTCATGACACAGTGTTGTGTCGACTGTCATTCTAAAAATAAGTGTCGACTGTCATGTTAAGATGTTACTTAAATGTGGTTTATCGTATGACGAAAACAGCTCAGAAAATAAAGGTAACGTGGCACTCACAGTGTCGTGTCGAGTGTCACATGAGAAGTACATGCCACTTGTCGCATTGCATTGTCATGCGCCGTGTTGAAAGTCACGCTTCATTGTCGTTTCAAGATATGCGTCGCGATGTTGTGTCGGGCGTCAGGTTGCCGTGTCATTCATCGTGTCGAGTGTCTTGCTTATATGTCTTGTCGAGATACGTTTACCTAAAGTCAGTGATCATGTAACGAAATAATATGTCGATTAGTGAATATTCGTTTTCCAAGAGATCTCGGTGATATTAAGAACAGCAAAGGTTGATGTGCAATTGTTCATATACATTAAAAATAGCTTTTTATGTTTGTATTCGTGTTTTATATAATTAACTTCTTTATTGAACGCTACAACTTATTGAACTGAAACAGGCTTGCATCAATCATTTAAGTAGCACCCGAGCCGACAATGACTAATCGAGCCAAACTTAAGAACGAGTAAGTCTGGCATATGAACCCCATCACTTTTAAAGAAATCTGGAAACAGACCGATTTACTGCAACATGTTTAATACTTTATAGCCAAAATAATGACTTCTCTATTCACATTACACGACGATCTACGTAGATCGGTCGTACCTTCTGTTCGGTATCTTTGACGCAATTCAGCGTACAATGTATCATTCAATATTTTGTTGCTATATCAGATGCGGTATTTTCTACGATTACACATTTTCAGGGATAAACACGCGTGTTGTCGCATGCTAAGTGTAAGTCACGTGTTATTTAATTTGCATATACACAATTAATGCAACATATTTGAGATGACTTAATTTAAGTGTTTCAAGAAATACAAATTATTTCGTACAAATTAGTTTTCATAAATTTCATCTAATGGCTAAAAATTACAAGCCATCGATTAACATTTAATTAGGGATCACAAACCTAAGCAAATCCGTAACCGGTTAACCTGCTTCGATATGCAAGCGGTTAACCTGTTAATCGACTGTCTTTGTACCACACAAATAAAACAAAACATCCGAAAAACGTATACGTTTATAAACAATTACATGTATATGCAAATATACTCTGTCTTGTTGATTGTCTTGTAACCAAATTACTTTAACCATTTTATCAATTAAATACTGTTTCTTTACAAATTGTGTTGGTCCTTTAAATTGGGAATTCAAATTCTAAATTTAATATTATACATTTTGAATCTAATACCAGAGACGTAGATATCTACGTCTCTGCGAATGCTTAGTCACTTCCGAAAGTCATTTCTGAAATTTGTATAGGTTACAAAACACTAAATGATCGCTTCATGAAGGGCTGTACTCTCTAAAAAAATATCATAGTTGACAGGAAGGCATGTTTTACACGTTTTACCATTATTCGGGTGTTATCTTGCGGAGATAATGGTAGGGAATGAATATGTGTTCACTACTGAATCCCTGAAATATGATATACGTGAAGACTATAGTAAACCATTGCACTAGAAAAGGTTACATTCCACTAAGAAACGGCCGAAAAAAAAAGTTGCAAAAACAGTCGATTTTGATTTGTGTCAAGTTCTTTCTTGCATTGTACATGACATATATTTTTTATTGCATAAATCGATTCCGCTTAGAATGGCCTTTAAGAAAAGGTATGGTTATGGGGGTCTCTATGTGCAAAATGTTGCATTTATTTTCGCTCAAAGTTGTCGCTTTTACATTGAATTATATAGGGAAACTATTTAGTGTATTATGACCTAAACGCAAAACCAGGTCAAGTCTCAAAGGAGCTGTATTTACAGAAAATCATCATTCTTTTAGTGGGATATGACGCGTTTTGGCGAATTTCACGGAATAAATGCGTTTGTTTCACGAATTTAAGGAGCATCGTGAGTTTTTAAGAAGAAAATACGTTTTCAGAGGAAAATAAGAAAAAAAACGTACAAAAACTCGTCTTGAGCATCTCAAATCGCAACAATTTGTGCTGAAAGAGCTCATGAACACGTTTTAATAGTTGTTTACTTCTTTTTCTACATAGCTTGTAACAATATTCCAGTATTTTGACCGATTGTAATTACTTAGGGTAATCGTTTTACGCCTGAACGCCCGTTATAAATCAAAGCTCCGAACGCGAAAGCCACATGGCTTATCAGGCGTTATAATAAAATGCATTTTCAAGCATTTCTACGTGAAAGATCGGTCTGAAAATTGGCATGCACATAGAAAATAGGTTTATACGTATCGAGAAGTGCTTATTTTTCGCGATGTTAACAGTAAACGTTGTCTAACAGGTTACAATACACTAAATGATCGCTTCATGAAGGGCTGTACTCTCTAAAAAAATATCATAGTTGACAGGAAGGCATGTTTTACACGTTTTACCATTATTCGGGTGTTATCTTGCGGAGATAATGGCAGGGAATGAATAGGTGTTCACTACTGAATCCCTGAAATATGATACACGTGAAGACTTTAGTAAACCATTGCACTAGAAAAGGTTACATTCCACTAAGAAACGGCCGAAAAAAAAAAGTTGCAAAAACAGTCGATTTTGATTTGTGTCAAGTTATTTCTTGCATTGTACATGACATATCCTTTTTATTGCATAAATCGATTCCGCTTAGAATGGCCTTTAAGAAAAGGTATGGTTATGGGGGTCTCTATGTGCAAAATGTTGCATTTATTTTCGCTCAAAGTTGTCGCTTTTACATTGAATTATATAGGGAAACTATTTAGTGTATTATGACCTATATGCTTGTCGGTGAACTGGGATATTTCTTTGTTGTAATATTAGCTTCATGTCATTTATACATAATTTTTGTTCTACATCTTGATCAATAAAAGCTAGTGCATAATTTGAATTATGTTGTGTTTTATGAACATCAATTATCCTTTAAGAATTACGTGCATTAACAGTTGCTGATTAATATCAATTGTCAATTAGCGTAAATATATTTTGCAATGGGCAAAGCGGTTTTCAAACGTCTTTTGTTAAGGCCTGTTTATACTCATTGTCCTTAATAGGACGTTCAAGTTTGCAATAATTGTTAAAACAACAGTGATCGGGTGTAATCACACTGCAGAGTAGGTGCTAATTGCTCGTGTGCCTGCTGATTAATCCGCTGCACCCCAATGGTTTACAACTCTAATCGCTTTTGATCCACAGGGGGGGGGGGGGGGGGGGGCATCACGGGGTGGTAATTGCCGATAATTTGCGATCAGATAAGCGGATAAGCCAATACAGTGAAATGAAGTGAAAAAAAACTAACGATTTGAGCATATATTGCGTTCAACAACAAAAAATGAGTTTTCTGCAAGAGTAACCGAATATTAATTTTGTAATCGGTTAACCTCCTTAAGAAATGGATAACCGATTAACCGTTGCCATCCCTACATTTAATACATTTCTGATTGTATTTAAATGTTCTTATTTCGCTGTTATTCTCACAGAACGTTCCGGAATAGCCACGTGATGCTTTGGTACCATATATAGCACACTGTTCAGCGGATAAACTTTTCCCGCGAACAAAAAAATTGTGTGTACATGAAGTCAAATTATATTAGGATATTTAACGATGAAAGTCGTCCTATATACGATATGGCATGTTGTGGCGGCTTAATAGACCCCTTTCCCAATAACCAATATTGATAAAGCGCGAAGTCACGTGACTCGCAGAATTCCAGAACTGAATGCATAGTGTTCGGAAGTCGCCGTAAATTAAATTAGTGTTACACTCGGGACATTGATGTATGTGGTGACAATATCAAGCGACAAAGTAGCATAGGATATTTGGGCGCATTGTTGGACGAAACCCTGGACTTTAAGGAACACGTTAAGAGAAAGTGTAGATCTGCTATGTTGAATTATTTCAAAATAAAAAGCATTCGTAAATACTTAACACAAGACGCCACAGAATCTCTAGTTCTTCCTTTAGTCAATTCCCATTTGTACTATTGCAACGTTATTTTGTACGGCATCTCCCAGAGTGAATTGGCAAAAGTACAGCGTATTCAAAATATGTGCGCAAAATTGGTTTTGAGCCGTAGAAAAAGTGACAGTTCAAAACAATCACTTCATGACCTGCACTGGCTGCCAATCAAGGCTAGAATCGAATTCAAAATTCGTACATACATTTGGTAATGCCCCTGCCTATTTGACCTAACTTCTATCCACTCCGATTTCGAAACGTAATCTTAGATTATCAGCATCATCAATAGGCTGTTTTAATGTACCTTTCAACAAGAAAAGATCATTCAGTGATAGAAGCTTCAGTACTGTAGGTCCAAAACTATGGAACAACCTACCTTTGAGTTTGAAACAATGTACTTCAATAGACACTTTCAAAAAAACAACTTAAGACATACTTTTTCGATGACTATTTTGCATTATTGTAAGGTAATACGTGATGTATGTTTTTAATTTGTGTTTAGATTTTTTTATTTCTATTGTACAACGCCATTGAATATGTTTTATACTCAGAAATAGGCGTTCAATAAAATGCTCAAGTTTCAAGTTTCCAGAACGAGGCTGAACGTGATTCAATTTATAATAGGGCCACGCAACGCCGCATCTGATTTCGACCCTTCACGCCTTTGAAATTTTGGCTACGTACCGATATTGTCAACACAAGACGATATCGTACGAGTTAGCAGTAAGTATATACTTCCCATTTTAAGTCATTTATTTGATGTTAAAACTTTTACTTCCCTTTCTAGATTAAAGTAATTGCTTTTATTTAATTGTTTGCGCACATTTGACAATCTTCCTTTGAGTACTTTTATCCCGGTGTTTAATATCCCTTTGGTTCGGCATACACCCATCATCTCGTTATGATCAGATACCGAGTAGACAAATAGAAACAGAATGATGTCATATACACAGGTGACAAAATTCTGTTCAGTAGACACAATTTATGAAACCTCCATGTCTTCTCGTGGTAGTAGTATTGGGTAGTTATTGTGTGGAGTAATTTAACGCCGAATACTTATTATTACGTGTTAAGATATTGTCTGCTTTGGGATAGACGTTTATTAAGATTGAAAGCGATTGCTGATAAAGTGGTTGATGCCCTTGCCCATCGAGGATCGTTCGGTTCATTTAAAATGACTTAGTTTTAGTGTTGTATCCGTTCAGGATCTTAATCAAGAAGTGAAAATACTTCGAATTTGCTATAAATGTCCGGTGTGTTGAACTATCCTGTTTTACTAGGAAATAGCTGTGACTCATAATCTATAATAAAGAGATTTTTCGGCGTAAGCTGTCTTAAGCCAGCTTTTCACCTCTCCTGACCTTTGTAAGTGTCCAATAAAATTCAAATAAAATTTCCCGCGGCTAGGTACGAATGAATACACTTCATTTATTCCATTGGCTGATTTGAGTATTCCACCAGAACATTGGAAACATATACGCGTCTTTGTAACACTGTCTTACTGCATGAAACAATTTTATTTCTAATGAAAAGGCTTAATAGATAGAACAGTTTTACACTCAATTCTCGACATCAATACAGTTTGCGCGTGCACCTTTTTATTTTCAGAGAATTACCAGCGCAAGGCCTTTATATTTAAAGGCTATGTTCTCATATTTAGTACTAACTTCCATATTCTTGTCAACATGTTAACATGTAAAAGTATAAAGAGCAGTGGAAGCGAGGCCTCACTTTAATACATTGCATTTCAACCCGGGTCATTACGCGGCCAGTGTATGAATGTCAGAGTTTATATACAGGTCATCACCGGAGTTCGCGGCCAGTAAAATAATAGTTATATAATAAATACGCTATCCGTGAACTAGGTGACCTGGAATTTTCTTTAGACCAGAAATGTGTAGATTCTTAATGTGTTTTCAACAATACAATGATACATATTATTTTTGATTAATTTAACAATAATTATTCCACCATATTGACCAATGTATTAAGCATGAGCGCGATGATTATCGATACTGTTAATAATCGAATCAAATAGCAATGCCCGACAAACCACTAAAACAGGTTTGTTCGAAGAACGCGCCTATAATTACGGATACTTCTCGTGTGGCCGGTTGACTCGTATGTTTTAATTTCACTTCCATTCTTCTTTTGGTTTTCTGTTTTGTATCTAAAGGTTTATGACCAGCAATATGTAATAATGTAAAATAAGCCGCGAAACTCCGCGTAACATCCCGTACTGCGTGTGATGCAGCTAAGAACTGCACAGAAAAAAGACATTCGCTATCATTGATCTCATTCATTGAACTATCAACGCCGTATATCTTTTTTAAAGATATTTCTTGTTATATATATGTATGAACAGTTATGTCCGTTTTGTCACTTGTATATAATAATTATTTAATGTTGTCATTCAATGTAAAAGCAAATGAACGTTACATTTATATGGTGTCATGTACTTCGCTTATTATAGTGCTTTGTGTTATGGTTAATTTAACACACCTATTACACTTTCGATCGTTCATGAAAATAACACACATCACCACGCACATACCTTTGAAAATGAAAGTTATAGTTATAACACTGTTTTCTTTTTTAAATTAAGTTTATCGAGGTTCTAATACGGCTAATTTATGTATTTGTTTTGTGCAATTATCGATGTTTAGTATTCCGACCAACTTTACTCTGATTCTAATGTGTTATATTACTCGTACTTTTATAAAGATGAAATACAATTTATAAATATACAGCAATGTTACTAAATGATATGTTGTTGAATCATTATTTAGGTGTTATAATCTTTATTTAAGAATTTCCTATTGATTTATCGCCGATATTCTCCACTATTTTCATAAGAGAGGAAAATAATTTTTTCACCCTTTAGCCTCGTTCTGAAATTGGACCCATCATGTGATATCTAAAAATATTAAAAATAATGACTGCACTTAACTACGCAAGGAACGCTTACCTGCGCATCTGCCTGTTTATACTTCACCACTGGTACACTGCCGACAGCAGCGTCCGTGTGTAATCAATAGTGTTTAACAGCTTGGGCGAAGACATTGGTCAGTCTAGTGTTCAACAGCTTGTGCGACGACATTGGCCAGTTTATCACTGAAATCTGTACAATTTTACTGACCCCACAAACTCAGCATAAGAGTGAGAACTGAACCCACTGACTGATAATGAGAGAGAACGTACCCCACATACTGAGCTTAGGCGAGAACTTACCCCACATAATGAGCATAGGAAAGAACTGACCCAACTGACTGAGTATAGGAAAGAACTGACTCAAAATAATAAGCTGAGGAGAGAACGGGCCCCATAGACTGAGCATAGGATAGAACTAACCACTCGTATTAAGCAAACGGTAGAACTGACCTCACAGACTGAGCATAGGAGAGAACTTACCCCACAGACTGAGCATAGGAGAGAACTGACCCCACATACGAAACAGTTGGTAGAAATGACCCCACTGACTGAGCATAGAAGAAAACTGACCTCACAGACTGAACATAGGATAGAACTTACCCCCAAAACTAACCATAGGGGTGATATGATCCCACAGACTGAGCTAAGGAGAGACTGACTGAGCATAGGATAGAACGGACCCCACAGACTGGGCATAGGAGATAACTGACCCCACAAAGTAAGCATAGGATAGAATTGACACCACAGACTGAGCATAGAAGAGAACTGACCTCACAGAGTGAGCATAGGAGAGAACTGATCCCACAGACTGAGCATAGGATAGAACTTAGCATAGGAGAAAACTGACCTCACAAACAAAACATAGGAGTCATATGATCCCACAGATTGAGCATAGGAGAGAACTTATCCCACAAACTGAGCATACGAGAGAATTACCCCACAGACTGAGCACAGGAGAGAACTGACCGTACAGAATGAGCATAGGAGAGAACTGACCCCACAGACTGGTCATCGGAAAGAAGTAACCTCACAGAATGAGCATAGCAGAGAACTGACCCCGCAGACTGAGCATATGTTAGAACTGACCTCACAGACAACATTTAAAAGAGAACTGACCCCACAGACTGAGCATAGGAGAGAATTTACCCCACATACTGAGCAAAGGAGAGAACTGACCTCACAAACAAAACATAGGAGAGAACTGACCCGACAGACTGAGCATAAAGCGAACATACCCCACAAACAAAACATAGGAGAGAACTGACCCGACAGACTGAGCATAGGAGAGAACAGACCCCACAGACTGAGTATAGAAAATAACTCCCATAGAATGAGCATAATAGAGAACTTACCACGCAGAGTGAGCATAGGAGAGAACTTACCGCACAAACTGAGCATAGGAGAGAACTTACTCCACAGACTAAGCATAGGAGAACACTAACCCCACAGACTGAGCATAGGAGAAAACTGACCCCACAGGCTGAGCATAGGAGGGACCTTACCCCACAAACGGAGCATAGGAGAAAACTTACCCCACATACTGAGCATAGGAGAGAACTTACCCCACAGACTGAGCATATGAGAAAACTGACCCCACAGACTGAGCATAGGAGAGAACTTACCCCACAAACTGAACATAGGAGAGAACTTACCCTACAGACTGAGCATAGGAGTAACTGACCCCACAGACTGAGCATAGGAGAGATCTTATCCCACAGACTGAGCATAGGGGAGAACTGATTCCACAAACAAAACATATGAGTATTATGATCGCATTGTCTGAACATAGGAGAGAACTGACCCCACAGACTGAGCACAGGATAGAACTGACCACACAGACTGAGAATTAGCGCGGACTTACCCCACAGCTTGAGAATAGGGTACGAATAACACCACAAACTGAACATTGGATAGAACTGACCCCACAGACTGAGAATAGGAGATAACTGACCCCACAGACTGAGCATAGGATGGAACTGACCCTACAGACTGAGAACATGAGAGAACTGATCCCGAAGACTGAGAATAGGCGATAACTTTTCCCACAGACTGAGCATGGGAGATAATTGGCCCCACAGACTAAGCATAGAGGAGAACTTACCCCACAGACTGCGCATAGGGGAGAACTGATCCCACAAACAAAACCTAGGAGTGATATGATCCCAAAGACTGAGCATAGGAGAGAATTTACCCCACATACTGAGCATAGGAGAGATCTTACCCCACAGACTGGGCATAGGAGAGAACTGACCCCACAAACAAAACATAGGAGTGATATTATCCCACAGACTGAGCATAGGAGAAAACTTACCCCAGACTGAGAATAAAAAATATTTTTACGATCACAACATAACCACGATAAATACATTATTGTGATGCAAATCATACTAGTGTTCAGAGAACAAATCCAGAGATCACCGTCTCACCAATCTTGATACTTACTTCATGAAATGTTGTCACTAGTGAAGCAATATTTAAGCGTCGTGTATAATGTAAATAAATAAAATAGAGCAAATATAAGTTTATTAACGACATCAACTATATATTATTGCCATTGAAGAGAAAATAACGTTATCGATTGTGTATGGGATTTTTGTTATTTCCTAGTAATCTTTGTTGATATGTGCTTACGCGGCTTTTAATATCGACCATTCATTGCAAACATTATCAGTCAACGTAACTTTGACCACGTCTAATTCAGTGGTTTTGTTTTAGTAACAAATTCTTTCAATAAAATTGAAAAAGATTAATGAATTGCATACACGGTTAATACTTCTTGTCATCGTTAGTAATATATATTGTTATAAACTATTATATTTTTGACAGTAGTAGACGAATATACAATTCGTGTAAGCGGTTTATAAAAAACATTAGTATCAGACTGATGCAAAATCATATACTCCATCATTTGGGAAATATTACCACATTGTATCAAGGCATGAATACGCGATAGTTGGTTTTGATAATATACATGTTAATCGCAATTATACGTTATTTGCTGAAAAATTACGTACATTTGTTGAATTATAAGATTAACGATGGCTTTTAAATTACTATCAAATATTGTTCGGTCGTGGTGTCTGATGGCCACATTTTTTTAAACGAATACTTTTTTATGAAGGACTGTTTCGTTTTTTAAAGGTAAAACTAATAATGGTAAATAGTTTTGATCATCATGTACATCAATGCAGTTGTGTGTGTGTGACGTAGTCAGAACGCTGATTCTCTGATCTTTATTTCAAAGTTTAAACACGTTTGAAGTAGTAAAAGTATTTTCGAGAAAAAGACTTGTTGTCTTTGTGTAAAAAAAAAATACCCGCGAGGTGTATTCGGCAACAATATAATATGAATATTTAAAATAGGTTTACATATCAAATAGTCGATTTAATCCAACTAGCAATTGTTAAGATTGGTAAGTCTTTAACAGTGAACTGTTATGTCTCTGTGCTCAGAACAATAACGTGAATGTTCTGAGAGCCGACAATTTCCGTTCGTTCTTACATTCAACTCCCAATAGCAAGTCAATGTCGATTTTAATGTTCAACAAACTTTCATTGTGAACATACGATATCCTTATGTTTATGTTGAATATCTGTTATTAATATTGGAATCCGGAGGTGTTCATTATTTAAGTAACTTGAAGAACGTCATAGTCCTTCAGCCAAGTACCCAAAATTGAGGTGGGGTGTACCAGTAAGGGGTGCAAAACTACACCTATATATCTTGGAAGATGCATGCCAGTAGCATACGAAAATGGTTGATAACAGTCTGGTACTGGCAGCTTTTGGTATTTTTTTCTCCTTTGAAGATAGGGGTCAATCAGCTTAATTTTCATAAATTGTTTGGGAGAAATTGAACCGAAGTAGGGTAAATATACCCTTTGACCCCCCAAAAATTGCTACGAAACGTATTTTAACTGATCCTGGTAGGGTAGAAGGTCCTTAAAACATATTAAAAGTTTACCACAATCGGACCTCCGGAAAGTTGTTTTTTTTCAAGATGGCCGCCAAGATGACCGCCAATACCTATTAATGATCATAACTATGTAATTATCCAATCAAATTTAATGAATTTGGTTTCTATACCTAGATTTCAAGGGGCAAAGAACACATAATGATCATCAGAAATTGTTTAAGTTTAATTTAGTACACACAAATTCAACATGGCGTCGAAAATGGCCGACAAGATGGCCGCCAAAACCAATTTATGATCATAACTTTGTAACTATCAACTTAAATTTGATGACTTTGGTGTCTATACCCGGGTTTTAGGGGGCAAATAACACATTAATATCGTCAGACAAAGTGTAAGTTAATTATGTTACACAGAAATTTAACATGGCGTCCTAAATGGCCGCCAAGATGGTCGCAAAGATGTTCGCCAAAACCTATAAAATGATCATAACTATGTTACTATCAGCTCAAATTTGACGGTTTTGGTGTCTATACATAGGTTTCAGGGGGCAAAGAACACATTAAGATCATCAGATAATGTTTAAGTTTATTTTATTTTACACAAATACTACACAGCGTCCAAAATGGCCGCCAAGATGGCCGCAAAAACATATTTATGATTATTAAATATAACTATGTAACTTTCCACTCAAATTTGATGAATGTGATGAATATACCCAGGTTTCAGAGAGCAAACAACACATTAATATCACATTTATATCATCAGACAAAATGTAAGCTAATTATGTTACACAGAAATCCAACACGGCGTCCAACATGGCCATCAACACAATACGAAGGACCACAAGTCCATAACTTGTTACTCAAACGTTATGGTTGTTTTGTAAAATGCCATAGTTTAAGAGACAAGAAGCACTTTAATCGAAATGAGGTTATCACTAAGGAGTTGAATAATCATAAAATCCAATTTACGACATTTGTTAGAGCGAATGAACCAGCACATGACTTCATGATAGGATCAGGTTTTACTAACTTCTGTAGACTTGATTTTTTTACCGTTGCTGAAAATCATTGAAGATTAATTACAGCCTGAATGAGCACGAGTTCTTTCAAAAGGTTAATATTATACACTTTGCGTTCCTTTGACTACTTATTTTCATAAAAGCGGAAGTAGAGGGTCTTATTGTCCCTTTCGGAGTTATGCAAGACCAAGATGAGCAAATCTATATCCTCGCCCACAACGTTGTGGTGCTACGACGGGATCGTTATACTGTATTTAACAATTTGAACGTCTGCATCCCCTGAAGACAGAACAACATAGCATCACATTTTAGTCAGAGTTACGCTGATCAGAGCAATCATGCCGGCCTTGTTTCTGTCACGAGACAAAAAGTATTCCCTTTTTACATGAGCATTCTGTTTCTTTGCTAAAACTCACAATATGATTCACGTTTCCGGTGCGTTTTATCTTTGTTATAATCACCGTCTTCATAGCCATCAAACCCCACTGTCGCTTGTCCGCAATGCCTTTCACTGAATCTACAGAAGACTCGGCTATTGCGTTATGTGAGTCGCCCTTCTCCATGGTTAACGATGCAGCAAAATGCCACCATCATGCATCTGTTTCATGAATACTGTTCATCACAGCCTCACATGATGTGTCTACAGCATACTCTCAAATTGCCTGAGCGATCCGAGGCTTATCTGCTGTACAAAGTGTTTTCTTGGCTTCAAAGAAGGCAGCAGGATGGGAGCTCAGTTCATAAGACAAACGACTGCAAGGAAAGGATCTCCATATTTTGACACCACCAGAAAACGCTGGAATAGAAGAGCAGGATCAAAAGCACTGTCAGAATCGATCTTAACAGCCAAGCTATTCCAAAGAGATTTGGAAGGTCGCCGTGGTGTAATGAATATGGTGTCTGCCTAGTGACCGGGAGGTCACCGGTTCGATCCCCACCGTGGCAGCGTTCTTTAGATCTCCCCCAAAGACACCAAGTACTGGTTCTAGGCCCAGGAAACGGACTCGAGAGCGTTTATATAAGCCTAAGGCTTTTGATGCAATCAAGCTAAAATAAATAGGTTTAAACTGAAGAGATTTGGCTCTGTATTTTCTCGTGAATTTATAAGCAAAGAACGACTTTCCTATGATATCTCTTGTGATGGTTTTCCCAACCGCCTCAATTGCATGAACATTCACATGTGACCCAGCTACCATGTTTCTGAGGGTCAGCTGTATATGGTGATCAGGTTGTAATCTGTGTCTGCATTTTCTCTAGATCAGAAGAATCCCCTTTGGTGCACACTTCAGTTGAGTTTTTGTGTTGTGGACTTGTAGTATCGGTCAGGTCTGTGTAATCCTGCATCGCAATGTTGTGCTCGGATGTTGTAGATAGGGTCCAAGGGGTTTGCATTTCCTCAGTCATTCCACTGCCGCGAGTTAGACCACATGTGCTCTATAAAAACATCATCAATGTTTGCTCAATAACAAGATCAAGTCCTAGCCCAGCCCAGCACTGATGGCTCTTACAAACAACGTGAAAACCAATACCGAACTTTCGATAAACGTCCGGGTGCGTTTCCTCTAGGTTGCTTATTTGCTGCAGATATATGTAGTTATACGCAGATTGCAGGGAATGTATCCAGCAGCAGCAAAGATGGATAGCAAATTGGGCACTGCCTAATGCATTAACCAACACCCAGTACGATATGCTTTAATCAACACCCTTGAATTGTTAATCATAAGCTAATAATTCAGCAATACTATGCGTGTCTTTGAGGTCTGGGCAATTTCATGTTTCTACTTCTCTGTAGCCCTCTCGAGTTTGATTAAAATCGCATAACATATCTGCTAGCGTCGTTTTGCCCCTCAAAAGTATAAATCCTTGGCATGATCCAGAAGCATCTGAATGTCTGGATCTTCCTTGGTCTTTTCGGCTGAAAGCTGGCTGTGTATACACTTTTCAACAAGAAGATGGTCCCGTGAAGCCCTCTGGACAGCTTTTCGTGTCACAATGTGCACAATTGCATTTCTCAATAGACAGCCTCAAGTATGTTTTTGAGAGCGGTTTCTTCCATGAGGTATCCTTTGCCACCCCCCCCCCGCAAGTTCATACGTTTATGAAACATCCCAAATTCTGAACAACATTTTCAACTACTTTGTGGCGCATCAATGATGATTTCGGCAGCTTTCCAATTCAAGAGTTGGTCAAACATTACAGTGGTGTGAAGGTTGTGGCAAGGTTGCAAACTAAGACTTTTGTTGACAGAATGCACGCTTTGTCCCCATTGTTCATATTAATCATAGGCAAAAATTTGACTGACAACATCCCAGGGTACTGGCTTTGCTGATGCAAGATACGCATCATTTCCTGCCAATTCAGTGTTGCCTGAAGCTGAAATATATCGATCCTCTTATCAAAATCCAGAAATTGCGACAGGTCCAAACTATGGCGTTTCACATAACAAGCATCACGTCAAAAGTAAAAGACTTGCGGTCCTTCGTATTGTGTCATTTGACGCCTGTGTGATTTCTGTGTAACATAATAAACTTAAACTATGTCTGACAATCGAAATGTGTTCTTAACCCCTCGAAACCTCGGTATAGACAACAAAATCAACTTATCTGAGTGGATAGTTACATAGTTATGATCATTAATAGGTTTTGGTGGCCATCTTGGCGGCCATTTTGGACGCCATGTTGGATTTGTGTGTTATATAGTAAACTTAAACAATGTCTGATAATCTGATGTTCTTTGCCCCCTGAAACCTATGTCTATCCACCAAAATAATCAAATTTGAGTGGATATTCACATAGTTATGATCATTAATAGGTTTGGGAGGCCATCTTGGCGGCCATTTTAGACGCCATGTTGGATTTGTGTGTACTATTGTTAACTTAAACAATGTCTGATGATCTTTATGTGTTCTTTGCCCCTTGAAACGTAGGTATAGACACCAAAGCCATTAAAGTTAAGTGGATAGTTACATAGTTATGATCATTAATAGGTTTTGGTGGATATCTTGGCGGCCATTTCGGACGCCATGCCGGATTTAGGTGTAATATAAATAAACTTATACAATGTATGATGATCTAAATGTGTTCTTTGCCCCTTGAAACCCATATATAGCCATCAAAATAATCAAATTTGAATGGATATTAACATAGTTATGATCATTTATAGGTTTTGGCGGCCATCTTGGCGACCATTTTTGACGCCATGTTGGATTTGTGAGTACTATTGTACACTTAAACAATGTCTGATGATCTTTATGTGTTCTTTGCCCCTTGAAACTTAGGAATAGACACCAAATTCATCAAATTTGAATGTATAGTTACATAGTTGTGATCATTAATAGGTATTGGCGGCCATCTTGGCGGCCATCTTGAAAAAAAACAACTTTCCGGAGGTCCGATTGTGATAAACTTTTGATATGTTTCAAGAAGCTTCTACCCTACCGGGTTCAGTTAAAATACCTTTTGTTGCAATTTTTTGGTGGTTGAAGGTATTTTTTTCTTCATATATTGACCCTACTATTTTGGAGGCTGACTAGTTTTAAGGAACTTTTCTTGCAATCTCATTAATATTCATAAATATGCAAATGTACTAATTTGTATATTTAACTGAAGATCATACTAGGTAATAATCATAATCTTCATTTTAACACCAAACCTTTTTTTCTAGAACCAATTTTGAAGAAATATTTGAGAATTATACAAGCTTAACTAGCCATTTAGAATTTAGTCAAAGCCTGACGGTTGCCATAGAAACAGCTCAATAATAACATATAGCTGCCCAACTGAGATTGCTACCACACATTTTGTTTCTTTATATTGAGTATACAATCAAGTAAGATAGGTGTTGTTTTGCCCTCCTGAGTGGTAAATCCCAACCCATCTGGCTGATAGACTATCACACATTCAATTCATATATCTATGGTCTTCCTGTTCCTCCGAAAACAATCAATTGTCCAGTTCGTTATACTCATGTTACATAGATCACGGTGATAAGGCGATTACCACAACTATTCCGCTCACCGTCAAAATTTTATAGTTCTGACAAGAGCACCGTATCTTTCTGACGAAAAGAACATGGCGGACGAAGAAATATCCGGTAAGTGGGTGACCAAACTTTTTATTTTAAGACACTGCAAAATTATTGCCACTTGCGAAGCACTCCACCGAATTTCTGAACCAATATGTCGTCTATTTAAAAGTTTACCAGTCGTGAAATATTTAGCATGACTTTGAAAAAGTCGTGTCGCGCTCGACACCATTCGTACCTGTGAGAAAAATGTAATAATCAGATGATTGTCGATGTGTCAGACCTGATGTGACAGACTTAAATCATTGTATGTATAAAAAGAACATGCCATACGAACCTGTTTGTTTCAATATCTGTTAAAGGCCTAATTATTTGGTGAAAACATGCATCACTTACATAAATATCGATGCACCGCGCAACACTGATTATAAACAACGTATTTATATTCCGTGTAACTGAAATTCGTGGCAACGCTAACTTCTGCACATGGCTTTAAATGATAAGCTAGAACGAGCCATCGTGAGCTAAATTTATTTACGATAATCTTCAATTTATCAAAGTTACATGTTCCAGAATTGATCTTGAAAATGATGGCATGCTTGCACCAAAAACGGTTCACCGGGATCGATTTTCTTGCTTTCCAGTACGTGGAGGGCACATGTTTAAGTCTCATGTTTCAATGTTTTCTATATTGTTGTGGTAAAATACAATCATTATTGATAATTATTATTAATTGATTTCATTATTCATAATCCGTAAAAAAGATGTCCAGCTACGATGGTATAAGCAAATGTTGGTGTACAACTAGCCGAAGGAAATAATAAATATAGTTATGTATAGAGTGTACAGTGTGATGTTGCATTGGTTACATTTACTGAAATATGAATTTTGTGTTTGTGGCAAAACCAAAGATATATACCAAAGATGCTCCCGACTACTTATATCAGAAACAAAGGGGTCACAATTAAAAAACCCCATTTTTTTAGACTGTCTATAGAAGCTTGTGAGTGCATGTCTCCATAGATAAGACATTGCAGCGCGGTCCGTTTTAACGAGATGTGAAGGGTTCGAATCATATAGTTATTTCCGTCAAGTATTAAAAAAACATTTGAATACCAAATATTTTCAAAGTACATTTTAATATTGCTTTGAAACCGTTTGTACACTTGTTTACCATCGTGATTCAAATTATGAAGCCTTTATTTAACATTGTTTTAATATTTTGCTTTATATTTGTTAACAATTATGACCCCAAACTTACCACAATTTTTCTAATTAGAATAGCTTTATCATACTATCAAGCACTGAGAAGGTGCCTTTCGACAGCTCTTGTGACATAATACAAACCTTTGGTGCTATTTTTTCAGATCTTGCTGGAATTTGCGATGAGTGGCGTAGATAGTGATGAATTGATGCCTGATGATATAGTTTAATATCAGAATAAAGCGGTGCCAACAATTCATAAAAATGCGGTGCTTTTACGGACATTGTTGAGCGGTGTCCATATTTCTATAATGTCAGTGTTGAGCGGTGCATACTTGCTGACACGTGCTAATGTAAAAATCACAGTTATATGCAATAAAGCATGCCATAATGTGTTGTAAATTGATTCTTCTGCTATGAAATACCGTTTAACAAAAAAAATCATTCATTTAAAATGTTTAAAATCTGCACAAATACGATTTTTCGCGTCATGCAAGTCACTTTTTTCACGACATGCTAAATTTTTTTTCACTCTTTTGAAGTTAATAGCGACTCAATTTTGATGCGGTAAATGGCAATTAGATGTAAAGTATATACTACGTTCGGTGGAATATCTTTTTACTACCAACTTGCCTTCTGTTCTTGTTTTTTCTTTCATTTCTGGACTCGCCAATAAGTTTGAAGCCATATTTTTGACAGAAGGATACGGTGCTCTTGTCAGAAGTATAAAATTTCGACGGTGAGCGGAAAAGTTGTGGTATTCGCCCTATCATCGTGTAGATGTGTAAAAGGAAGTTTTAAACCCATAACTTTCGATGTGCGAGAACACTTCACTTAACGCATTTAGTCAGTTAAAAATTCGCTAAAGTAACAGTTGATAATTTAAGAATGTATACAAAAAAAAGAAGAGCTTTATTTGTATTTGGATTAATTCTACATGCATGCAAGTGCATTAATCGAATTAATTTTTAATACGGTTATAATTATAATGATTCACATAAATGAAGAAAAAAACAGTTTGATTTTTTAAAATTTGAATTGATAGACAATTATGATTTAAAAGGATAATTTTTTTGTGTGTAACATTTTAAAAAACCTGTGAAATTATCGATACATATTTATTAAAGAACTGTGACATCTTCGATAAAACGATGGAATAAGGTCGTTATTTTGACGAAATAACGTTATCAGTTTACAAAAGTCTTATGTTATCCTTTTCGAAATTAAGTTAACGGCTAAAAAACATAACACAAAAAAGAGAAATGCTTTGACATCGATAAATACTTTCAGTCGTGGCTGCGCATCTTGTGAAATATTAGTTTCTTTTACCACCGTTAATCGATACTGTACAAAAATAATATTCGTAGTTATGATTATAGTAATATCTTTATACAAATATTTTTCGGCTTGTATGTATGTTCACTTGTACTTGTATGTTCACTTAACTAAAGCTTTTTTCACCGCCATATTTAAAATGCAGGCTCCAACTTTGTGTTTGATAGCTATTTTGCGTTGTATATATTTTATTATTTATTGTACGGGCCATTTGCCTTGGTCACATTGTTTATGTTGGTGCTAAGCGTTAGCCGACACAGAGCGCTCCATATCGTACAGGAATATCAAACGATTATGAGCTGGTTTAACATTTTATTTTTAGCTTTAAGACTTGTCGCAGTTGAAATTATATTCGGAAGTAAAACAATAAGATCTGTGTAGTGTTTTCTCATATTTGGGTTTGTATTCATTTGAGAACAATGGCGTGTTTTCATTCAATGTCAATTATGATAAGCTTTTGAAGATTTTTTATTATATCGGTTAATTCCTTTAGTCACAATTGAATTATAATCGGTATTGGTTATACTTCAGTATATTCATGCTTATATTTGTTCAACTTTAACGTATTTGTCTGCAGAATAACACCAAACATATTTACGTATTTGAAAATGGTGTATCTTATTTTGGGGAAATTTCGAAATCTTAGAGTAAGACGATTTAATCGTTTTCAACGAGGAAATCACATGCCTCTCATTTGACAGTTTAAGCCTTATCTTATCTACATAAAATTCACATGCGATGAAATGTTGAATACTGTTACATCGCATTTGTTGAAAGCACTCAAACGCACATATAAGCCTGTGAACAACTTGTTAATCCAAAGTGTTTCCTTCATTATACATGTGATCTCAATATTTCAAATTGAGTTGCATAATTTAACAGTTTACCAAAGTTAAAATATAGATATTTTCACATAATTGAGTACAAGTTATGCAATGCTCATAACCGATGTTCTGCCAAAATGAAAATAGGTGTTTTCCAATAATGCGCATGCTCACTGACGTTTGTAGTAATTTTTAATTTAAAGGGGGTTTAGTCGCACTTATGTGCGCATTGATAAGCCGCAATAGACTTACAACTTTAATATTTTGTGAATTGTGTAAACACAGTTACATACGGCGTTGTTGTAGAGGCATCCCATGGTGAAAGGGTAAAATACAACTGCCAAATACTTCCAATGAATGAGAGTTTTGTCCTCATGTACACATGTTCAAATGGTGAATGTTAGTCATTTAATTTAAAAGCATGAGGCCTTAATAGATGAAGATAAGCTTTGTGTAGTATGTGCAAGCTAGTTTTTAAAGGCCACTAAAATGTTAGTTTTTAAAGTCGAGTGAGCTTCTTAATGTCCATCAACACTTCTCCCATACAAACATCACCGTCGACTAAAGATCAGCAACGGTTATGATTTTGTGGAGTGTCAATGATAAATCACATTTTATTGGTAAATGTTCTATTTAATAGTGTACTGCAGGCTTTGGAACGTATTTTCTTATGACCCAGATACTTCAATGTTGACCACTGTGGATATTGGTTGTGGCGGTTAAATGTTTACATCCATGGTGCTGAAAATTTATTACAATGGTCCCATACAGGTACATTTTACTACCCAGGTACTTGACTGTTAAACACATGTGAAGCTATGGCTCAGACTGGAACATTTGCATTACCCGATTACTGAGCTGGTAGGCTATGCTGTAGTTTCCACTACAGGGGTACTGGACTTAAATTCATCTGATAGAATAGTAGCATGCTGACACATTTTCGCTGTCCAGGTTCTTTCAAATAACCCACATGTCGCGATGCACGTAAAACGGTTGTTGATAACAACCAGTTGTATATCAGACACAGTAGTTCAACACCCAACGCTCGATATGTAATTCAATCAATCTGTTTTTAACTTGCTACAAAAATGTTCAACATTTTACCGAACAAGTAAGCGCCACTTTGCAATGTTTTCACAAGTTTAACGTTGGTTAATTGTTAAATTACAAACTATTTCTGACTTGATAATCAAACATCTGAAGTTGAAAATGAACAAACTACAAAAACCATTATCTATAACGAGACATCAATAAAATATTGTAAAATAACATATGTCAACATTTAGAAATAGAAGTGCATGAGAATTGTAAATATATCCTTCTAAATTCTATTAAAGTTTTACCTTTGATAAAATCTCGTACGTCATTAGGCGGAACTAAATGCAATTGACTATGTATACCATTTGACGGCTAATTCTCACACCATATATCGGGGCGAAATGCACAATACTACAAACATTGATCGAATGGGTAATTCGTTTAGTTGTATGCATATATACTGCCAGCACACGGTAATACGTCATAATGGAGCAGAGGAACCATGTTCAGAGTTTAAGAGGATACATTTTGACACACTTTTATTGTTCTACTAACGATTAATGAAGATTGAGAGCGTAAGTGGCCGTCAGAATATTTACAAGGTTTTCCTTAAATTTTATCAATTGACCTAGATTTTAAATGTGATCTGGGAAACGTTGATAACGGTCGGGAAAATGTTCACAAAGTGTCAATATAGACAACTGCCCTTCCCCTGTCAGCCGATATTTCATTGGCACAAATGTTCTGACAAGTTTCATGAAGATTGGACAAGAAATGTGACACAAAGAGTCTACACTAGGTAATGCTATATATGGAAAATATGTATGCCTCACTCTCTTGCGGCACATTTTGTCAATGGAACGGAACCATTTGCGTAATCAGTTGGAAGATTATGGGGACAAATGTTCTAAGCAAGTATAATAATGATTGGCCAGAAAATGTCGCTTCTAACATATAATTGGCACAAACGTTTTGAACAAATTTTACGAAGATTAGCCAATAAATGTGGCCACTAGACTGTTCTCAATTTTAATGTTTATGTCGACGGATTATATTCTTAAGTGAACAAAAGAAAATGTTTTGATGGAATTTCATGACGATCTAACAAACAAGACATTTGTCTATTGGAAACAGATGCTCCAGAAGTCCTTTTTCGTTTTGAAATGTACTTTTGACAAATAAGTATAAGATTGCATTTAAAGGTAGAGAGGTTACACTTAATTAAAAAAGAACAAAATTTCATCCTATTCAATATATTGTGTGGAAACAAAATGCGGAACAAAGGTATGCGGGCCGATCGTCTGCCAGACCACCGGGCTGACTGACATTTGCTAAGCAACATACCATAACCTTGCGACGGTAACTTAATTGTCCAGTTTAATTAAAAGTACCCCAAAAATGCTAAGAAATATTGTTCGAATAATAGTTATAGTAACAAACAAGTAAACGATTAATTATTCTAAAAATAATAATGGAAAAGGAAATTATATTTAACATTAGCATACTGTGTTAAGTTGTGACGCACTTAAAAACGTACTAAACTTAAAAAAAGTGTGTATTCCTCTTTATTATATAATGAAAATAAAAACAAAACGGGCTGCTAATTACACCGTATTCGATGCATTGATAAAGGCAACGAAAGACATAATTCAAAGCTTAAAGAGAATCCGGCTGTATCAATCCAATAGAACAAAACACCAGAAATAGAAAAAATGCATCTCAAGTTAATGAAGTAATGTAATAAACATAATGAGATTACTTTGTAGGTTTATAAAGCTAATTTTAATTCCCATCGTGTAATTTTATAAACTGCAAACTTACAAGCATGTTTTCTTGCCTTTCCTATAAATCAAATGCTGCAGGCCTGATTTTAAAGATTGATGTGTCCTTAAGCAAAACTTGCAACACAAAAGATACGCTCTCGCATTTCGTAATAAAGTAAAGTTTTGTTTTCAACAGCTTGCTTATTTCAAGTATGTCATTTATTGTCTGAACTTCCGAAACAGAAGTGCAGGCAATTTTAAGTTTAAGTATTAAAATTAAGCAAAACACAAAATAGGGAAATAGAAGATTGAGTTCAACCGAGTTCGAACCCGGAACCTCTTAATTATACTTGTCAATTTCGTTAATCCGTAAACACGTTCCTAAAAGATAACAGTTAAAGGAGTCGTTATCTAGTTCAATTCTCAACGCCAATCAAACATGTAGATTATGTGCAAATATGTCGATACGTCATTCTTCCTCTCAAATGTTGTAGTCTTCATTTAAACTTAAATCGATTAAAACGACGAGTGGAAAACAAAAAATCTGAATCACCTGGTTATGCTGAAAATGATGTTGATCTTTATAATAGTAATGATGTTAAATTTGTTAATTATGTAGGTGAGTATGGTGTTGTTGCCTTTGTTGCTTACAGCGACCAAATCACCGGGTCAAATTATAGAAAAGGCTTATGACCACTTTGATAACAAATTAATTCTGTGAGATATGTGAGACAGCTCTTAACGATAATATATATTTATGATTGGCGCTGTTACTTCCCTTTGACCGACATGATATTCATTCTATATCAGTTTATATCATTTGCGTTTAATTGTTTTTGAGGTTTAGATAACTGTATGAAATCTTTCGAAAAAGATCATGTAGCAGTAGCACTGTACGTTTGTAAATTTGTCATACGACAATATGTCGCGTGTAGCATACGTCTAAGTACTACAAATGTCAATGTCATACAGAGAGGTTATAAATCCAAGTTAGTCGTTTATCAATTTGAAATGTCCTTTTCCCACCAAAACTTGCTATATACGGATGGACTTATAAATAATTTTGCATAGATGCGATCCAGCATAAGAAGAAAAGTTGCTTTTACAACTTCTCTCATAACTTAAAATGTTAAGGTCATATTAAAGAGTCCCTATTATCACATTCAACCTTGGAACAGCTGGTTCGAACTGTTAATTTTGTAATTCCTCATGCGATATAAGATAATGTACACACTACGACAATCGCGAGGAGACGGAATTTCCAGTGAAACGACCGTCGCAATACCTCAAAAGTTACAGTCATATCTTAAGGTTGAAACTAAATTTGGCTTCATGCCTACGCCATATCTTTTTAACATATTGAAGGATTTTAAAATAATTTGGTACACAAGAATTTCAGCATAAGGCAACAAGCATCGTGAAACATTCGTCTCCTTGCAAAAAGGTCATGATCACACTTAAAATATCAAATTTAGCCATACAACAGTTGATTCTGAGTGGTATTGCGACGGTCGTTTCACTGGAAATTCCGTCTCCTCGCGATTGTCGTATTGTGTACATTATCTTATAATCGCATGAGGAATTACAAAATTAACAGTTCGAACCAGCTGTTGCAAGGTTGAATGTGATAATAGGGACTCTTTAATATGACCTTAACATTTTAAGTTATGAGAGAAGTTGTAAAAGCAACTTTTCTTCTTATGCTGGATCGCATCTATGCAAAATTATTTATAAGTCCATCCGTATATAGCAAGTTTTGGTGGGAAAAGGACATTTCAAATTGATAAACAACTAACTTGGATTTATGACCTCTCTGTATGACATTGACATTTGTAGTACTTAGACGTATGCTACACGCGACATATTGTCGTATGACAAATTTACAAACGTACAGTGCTACTGCTACTGCTACATGATCTTTTTCGAAAGGTTTCATACATTTATCTAAACCTCAAAAACAATTAAACGCAAATGATATAAACTGATATAGAATGAATATCATGTCGGTCAAAGGGAAGTAACAGCGCCAATCATAAATATATATTATCGTTAAGAGCTGTCTCACATATCTCACAGAATTAATTTGTTATCAAAGTGGTCATAAGCCTTTTCTATAATTTGACCCGGTGATTTGGTCGCTGTAAGCAACAAAGGCAACAACACCATACTCACCTACATAATTAACAAATTTAACATCATTACTATTATAAAGATCAACATCATTTTCAGCATAACCAGGTGATTCAGATTTTTTGTTTTCCACTCGTCGTTTTAATCGATTTAAGTTTAAATGAAGACTACAACATTTGAGAGGAAGAATGACGTATCGACATATTTGCACATAATCTACATGTTTGATTGGCGATGAGAATTGAACTAGATAACGACTCCTTTAACTGTTATCTTTTAGGAACGTGTTTACGGATTAACGAAATTGACAAGTATAATTAAGAGGTTCCGGGTTCGAACTCGGTTGAACTCAATCTTCTATTTCCCTATTTTGTGTTTTGCTTAATTTTAATACTTAAACTCAAAATTGCCTGCACTTCTGTTTCGGAAGTTAAGACAATAAATGACATACTTGAAATAAGGTAGCTGTTGAAAACAAAGCTTTACTTTCTTACGAAATGCGAGAGCGTATCTTTTGTGTTGCATTTTTTGCTTAAGGACAGATCGATCTTTAAAATCAGGCCTGCAGCATTTGATTTATAGGAAAGGCAAGAAAACATGCTTGTAAGTTTGCAGTTTATAAAATTCCACAATGGGAATTTAAATTAGCTTTATAAACCTACAAAGTAATATCATTATATTTATTACATTACTTCATTAACATGAGACGCATTTTTTTATTTCTGGTGTTTTGTTCTATTGGATTGATACAGCCGGATTCTCTTTAAGCTTTGAATTATGTCTTTCGTTGCCTTTATCAATGCATCGAATACGGTGTAATAAGCAGCCCGTTTTGTTTTTATTTTCATTATATAATAAACAGGAATACACACTATCTTTAAGTTTAGTACGTTTTTAAGTGCGTCACAACTTAACACAGTATGCTAATGTTAAATATAATTTCCTTTTCCATTATTATTTTTAGAATAATTGATCGTTTACTAGTTTGTTACTATAACTATTATTCGAACAATATTTCTTAGCATTTTTTGGGGTACTTTTTATTTAACTGGACAATTAAGTTACCTTCCCAAGGTTATGGTATGTTGCTTAGCAAATGTCAGTCAGTCCGGTGGTCTGTCAGACGGTCGGCCCGCATACCTTTTTTCCGCATTTTGTTTCAACACAATATCTTGAATAGGATGAAATTTTGTTCTTTTTTAATTAAGTGTAACCTCTCTACCTTAAAATGCAATCTTATACTTATTGGTCAAAAGTACATTTTTAAACGAAAAAGGACTTCTGGAGCAACTGTTTCCAATAGACAAATGTCTTGTTTGTTAGATCGTCATGAAATTCGATCAAAACATTTTCTTTAGTTCACTTAATGAAGTATTACCGTGTGCTGGCAGTATATATGCATACAACTTAACGAATTACCCATTCGATCAATGTTTGTAGTATTGTGCATTTCGCCCCGATATATGGTGTGAGAATTAACCGTCAAATGGTATACATAGTCAATTGCATTTAGTTCCGCCTAATGACGTACGAGATTTAATCACAGGAAAAACTTTAATAGAACTTAAAAGGATATATTTACAACTCTCATGCACTTCTATTTCTAAATGTTGGCATATTCTCATACAATTCTCATGCACCTCTATTTCTAAATATTGACATATGTTATTTTACAATATTTTATTCATGTCTCGTTATAGATAATAGTTTATGTAGTTTGTTCATTTTCAACTTCAGATGTTTGATTATCAAGTCAGAAATAGTTTGTAATTTAACAATTAACCAACGTTAAACTTGTGAAAACATTGCAAAGTGGCGCTTACTTGTTCGGTAAAATGTTGAACCTTTTTGTAGCAAGTTAAAAACAGATTGATTAAATTACATATCGAGCGTTGGGTGTTGAACTTCTGTATCTGATATACAACTGGTTGTTATCAACAACCGTTTTACGTGCATCGCAACATGTGGGTTATTCAGAAATACCTGGACAGCTAAAATGTGTCGGCATGCTTCTATTCTATCAGATGAATTTAAGTCCAGTACCCCTGTAGTGGAAACTGCAGCATAGCCTACCAGCTCAGTAATCGGGTAATGCAAATGTACCAGTCTGAGCCATAGCTTCACATGTGTTTAACAGTCAAGTACCTGGGTAGTAAAATGTACCTGCATGGGACCATTGTAATAAATTGTCAGCACCATGGATGTAAACATTTTACCGCCACTACCAATATCCACAGTGGTCAACATTGAAGTATCTGGGTCATAAGAAAATACGTTCCAAAGCCTGCAGTACACTATTAAATAGAGCATTTACCAATAAAATGTGATTTATCATTGACACTCCACAAAATCATAACCGTTGCTGATCTTTAGTCGACGGTGATGTTTGTATGGGAGTAGTGTTGATGGACATTAAGAAGCTCACTCGGCTTTAAAAAATAACATTTTAGTGGCCTTTAAAAACTAGCTTGCACATACTACACACAGCTTATCTTCATCTATTAAGGCCTCATGCTTTTAAATTAAATGACTAACATTCACCATTTGAACATGTATACATGAGGAAAAAAACTCTCATTCATTGGAAGTATTTGGCAGTTGTTTTTACCCTTTCACCATGGGATGCCTCTACAACAACGCCGTATGTAACCCCCTTTAAATTAAAAATTACTACAAACGTCAGTGAGCATGCGCATTATTGGAAAACACCTATTTTCATTTTGGCAGAACATCGTTTATGAACATTGCATAACTTGTACTCAATTATGTGAAAATATTTATATTTTAACTTTGGTCAAATGTTAAATTATGCAACTCAATTTGAAATATTGAGATCACATGTATAATGAAGGTAACACGTTTGATAAACAAGTTGTTCACAGGCTTTTAAGTGCGTTTGAGTGCTTTCAACAAATGCGATGTAACAGTATTCAACATTTCATCGCATGTGAATTTTATGTAGATAAGATGAAGCCTCAATTGTCAAATGAGAGGCATGTGATTTCCTCGTTGAAAACGATCAAATCGTACTCACTCTAAGATTTCGAATTTTCCCCAAAATTAGATACACCATTTTCAAATACGTAAATATGTTTGGTGTTATTCTGCAGACAAATACGTTAAAGTTTAACTTGGACCAACGCGTACAAATATAAGCATGAATATACTGAAGTATAACCAATACCGATTATAATTCAATTGTGACTAAAGGAATTAACCGATATAATAAAAAATCTTCAAAAGCTTATCATAATTGACATTGAATGAAAACACGCCGTTATTCTCAAATGAATACAAACCCAAATATGAGAAAACACTACACAGATCTTATTGTTTTCCTTCCAAATATAATTTCAACTGCGACAAGTCTTAAAGCTATCAGTCCGAACTACTAATGAAACAATCTAAACAACAACTATATTTTGCGATTTACGAGGGTACATACATAGATGCCACATGTTCACAAAGTTTCAAAACTCGCATGTAGATGTATATCATAAAGAATATACACTTAATACAAATTTGAATACACAGTAAAAAGTATACTGTGAATGTAATAGCATTTATAGGTCGTGCATATACATATGCGCAAGTAAAATGTGTTGTAAATTTACCTTTTAATATATGACTAGTTAAATACTTAAAATGTCAATTTAAAAGTTTACTACTTTACGCTGAATTTAATTTACTTTAAAGATTAAAGATATAACTATAAATAATTCACAATCATGTCAACACGACTTCTTAGTACGCTTTCACTGCGAGCTAGTGGATACACTCATGTGCGTACTTAATGAACATATATTCTAAGAATGGGCGCAAATTCTTAGAATAACGGAAATACAAACTTTATCCGAGCATTCTTGGAAAATCAACAGGAAATATATGCAATTTTCGTATACACATGGACAGGGTGCCTGTACCAAGTGACTTTTTCGGCTATGTGTGTGACAATCGGATGTCAACAAAACGTCGCTTCAGGTAACGTTTGTGATAATTTCTTCATAAATTCAAAACCATTTACAAAAAATACAAAGACACGTGGCCGGTCATTGTAAAAATACACAACTTTGTTAAGTTTGCGCAAAACAAATTAAGTAATATTGTCGAAGGTTTAAAAAATAGGGCGGACATTGTAATTCTTCATAGAGAAGCTAATTACATTGTATGTTGCGCAAATACATCTGATTCGGTGTGTGTGTATAAAAATGTGATTATGATTTGTGTGGGACATATTTTTTAAATGCTATGTGTGGTATACAAGAATTTGCCCGTCAGTTCTGCATTTAATCTGAACACAGTTTTGTAATAATCTAGAACATATACTTCAGTCTGTACTGTAAATATATTAAATTAACCAAATGTTACATGATGGAATACTGAAGTAATTGTGTAATGTTTAAACAATTTATGTTTAACTGAACATAATTCTTAAATATAAACACTATATAATTTTTATCCAATCAATTGTCTTTTTTTAACAAACATGTTATGTTGAAATATAATATTTTCCTTTTTTTTAATTATTGTCTTTAAATAAATATCATGACTGATATTTCTGCCTGATTATTGAATTCGGTCCATTTGTTTATGAATGACAAAGAAAGTAAAAGCACTTGTTTTAAAATGGGTTTTACTTCTGTTGTTTTTCAGACTTGACAAGGATTAGTCGAAGGATTTGTTACGCTTTTAAGGTGCGAAGCTGTGTAAGAATTACATGAACACCATCAAACCACACGGAAGGTGTTCCGTGGCAAGTTAATTATCAAAACAACAGTGACAGAGACAGGGACCCAGCTTCATTCTGTGATGTGTATGGAAAGCTATTTAAACTAACTATGCAAACATCCCATTTAACATGTATTTTTGCACAATCAAAACAAAGTGTATGTATTGATATTTGTGTATATTTATGGGTTTTATATCTATGTTATTACTGAAACTGATTAGATGAATATAAAATCTCATTATGTATGTTAATAAAACAGGTGTTTCATAACAAATAACAATATAAATCCAATGATGCTTGTTTGTGGTCTATTCCAATATCATCTCCATATGAATATCTTAAGTATATCAAAATAAATACTTCATTAATAATAACATTACTTTAAAACTAGCATGCACATGTTACAATAGAAATTAAAGCACCAAATACATAAAGAAGTACATCAGTTTTCACAAAGTAAGTGTAATCAGTCAATTATGAATTTGCAAATCTTGCTATACAAACATATGAATGCTCCAATTAAGTCGTAACACATGATCATCGCCAAAATGTCTGGAATTGTGGGTGTTATTATACCAACACACATATTGAATTGCATTAATACGTCATAAACTCAAATTCAAATGAAATCTGAATAACTGAAAATAGTTTAAGATGTTTAATGAGAATACTCATTCGCCCCGGTCATGACATTGGGCTGCAAGATCTTGTTACGACTGCACCAAGTAATAAACATTAATTGTTGTTCAATTTGTTGAAATGTCAAATTTGTATTTAATGTTTACTTTGATTGTTTTCTTTCTCTGCAATACTTGCACCATCTTGTAATAAAACAAACAGTCTTTTAAACTTTTGAACATTTACTATATATGACAACTTTTCATTGATCAAGATGTCAGTACGTCTCTTGAAGGTGCTTCCAAAAATACTTTAATCTCCCTGAAAAGAACAAAATACAAATGAAATAAAATGTAAAACTTAAACAAAAATTGTCATGCGTGATATATAAGATAGCTCAATAGGATTTAGATACGAATACATGATTTTCTAGATTTTTTTTATTTATCCTATTGTCTAATTGTTTAAAATATGCTGTATTATCTCTTTATGCTTATTTAATAACTATCGTTACGTTAAAAAATGCTTACACATTCCTACTAAAAAACACACAACCAGAAGTTAAAGTGATAGTATGGGCATGTTTCACTGTTGAATCGAGCTGAAAAGAATTAACAGGTCAAAAGAGTTAATTAAAAAGTGGTTACTGACCAATAATCTGCAACTCATCTTGCTAATATATATATATATTATCGATATTTTACATGACTCACCCAGTCCTCTAAACCGAAATGTTCCGTAAAACAAAAAAGTGTCTTTGTGTCGTATTAACGAATCTGCACTAAAACTAAATTAAGATTCACATCGTAAATCGAATCATTTTTGACGTCAGTTGTCAAAACGAAAGTACGGTTGATATTCAAATGCATTATTTTTCTCTTTCCGGGATATTGTTTAGTATGTTGATGCTGCATTAACAAATATAAGTGTATATGAAATGAAAACACCAAAAATAAACACCGGTTGCGATAGACACCTATAAACTGTTAGATGCCCATAATATCACTTTCAATAACACTTTTTGTAGTTTTGTTGCAATAATACTCACATGACATCTTGCACAAACAATCCTTACGATTTTGTATATTAAACAAGTGCATTTGTTGGCAGTAGCAATTCACTGAAAATTCAACATTTTGTAACAATCAATTTTATAGAAACAAACAAGAAAAGGTTAACCGCAACAGAAATATTTTCCTGTCCTATCGTGGGTGGCTTTGTGTTTGAAGATCCCCGACTGTGTTTTGACCTCTCTACCACACTGTTCGCAAACAAATGGTATTCTACAAGTTAACAAAATATGAATATAAATTATCGACAATCATGATAATTTTGAGTAACATGAACGCCGTGATTATCATATTTAAGGCGCGCAAAACAGTACCAACAATGTTTTATTGACCAACTTTTGTTATTTAGACAGACTTAAAATATTCTTGACGTTAATGTCAATCTTTCGATTCTCTAGTAAATTCTTGTATACCACTCATAGCATTTCAAAAATGTGTCCCACACATAGCATTATTACATTTTCATACACACACCGAATCAGATGTATTTGCGCAAACATACAATGTATATAGCTTTCCTATGAAGAATTACAATGTCCGCCTTTTAAACCTTCGACAACATAATAATCAACGTTTTTGTTGATCGAATAAAAAATATACCACACATAGCATTTCACTTCGTGTGTTTTTTTAAACACGCGGTTGCACTTTTTGGAAAAATACTAAATTATTTTTGCGCAAACTTAACAAAGTTGTGTATTTTTACAATGACCTGGCACTCGTCTTTGTGTTTTTTTTTGGAAATGGGTTTGAATTTATGAAGAAATTATCAAACATATTACCTGAAGCGACGTTTTGTTGACATCCGATTGTCCCACACATAACCGAAAAAGTCACGTTGTACAGGCACCTTGATGGAATGACTTGATTTTCCTACGAAGACGATCTAATCAATTAACAGCTAGCGAGCTTCTACTGGTTCAAAACTTCGTTTCTTTCTAGACAAAATATTGTTAAAATGACCATTATATTACTTACTCTCTTCTAGGATTGTTTCATATTGGATAGAAGTACATATATCTGCCAATCGTCTAGATCGAAACCTCGACTTAACGAGTTGCTATTTTCATTGTTTGCTCTTGTAATCCAATCCGGACTTAACGTTATATGTATTTGTCATAAAACATATTTAAAGCTATTTTATGGATATTATTTTCACGACTTTCATTGAATAAAATAGGTGCTGTATTTTGATTGTTTAAAAATACTTTTTGTAGAATTTTGCAAAGCATTCTCATAAGTTTTAACAATTATATTAACTGTTTCCGCTTCATTCACGATTCAGCTGCGAGCTTAATATCATACCAGATGGCAGTAACATCTACATGCTTTACCGCACAATAATAAACCTTTATATAAAGTGTATGTGCCCTTCAACAGACATAAAATATCATCCACAACACATTTCCGAAAACCGTGTAACATCTGTTACTTCCACTTAAGCGAATGTACCATATACACTTTGCTTAACTTCAGGGAGTCATATCATACATTTTCTGCTAACTTCTGGGATTGTTTGTCCGCTTCCGGTATACATATCATGCCAGTTTATCTCACGTTTCGGAGCCAGCTTATGGGATTCTGTGTCCGCTTCCGGGGACCATATCATACCAATTCTAGATGTATGCAAGAAAGTTTCCTGATGATATGAAGTCTCACTTGAGTCATGTTGGATGACGGGACACTTCTATGGTTTCTCCTGAAAAACAACTTCCTGTGGCTTTATGGCGTTATTAACTGTTAATTCACTATTTGCATTACCTGCATGGTTAATTGAAACGCCCGCATTTAATCCGTTCACTTCCGGAAACAGGTCGCTCTTTTCCTGAGCTCATGTGCATTCCAATTTGTATCATTTACTTGTCTCGATGACTGTGAGAACATACCGTTGGTTTGTTCGTCAATGTAATTAATCAGATTGCAGTTAAATCCTACCTGTTTTCAACAAAAGCCCACACTGGAATATCATGTTGATTATCTACATCAAAGATACAACTTTCCTTACCATCTCTATAACATATACAACTTGCATCAGCAATATAACACACACACACGCACGCACGCACGCACGCACGCACGCACGCACGCACGCACGCACGCACGCACGCACGCACGCACGCACGCACGCACGCACGCACGCACGCACGCACGCACGCACGCACGCACACACACACACACACACACACACACACACACACACACACACACACACACACACACACACACACACACACACACACACACACACACACACACACACACACACACACACACACACACACACACACACACACACACACACACACACACACACACACACACACACACACACACACACACACACACACACACACACACACACACACACACACACACACACACACACACACACACACACACACACACACACACACACTTGATTGAGTTTAGCCCGTTGCCTCTGTTGTTCAAATGCCTACCGCTTTCCTTCCAGAACGTAATTTCTAAAATTGATTGCCTTTGCACAAGATGGGAGCTCTCCAAGACGCTCTGGCATTTATGCAATCGATTAAATGTCTAGTTATCAATCTTACTTTGTTTCCAATCAAACTTTGAAAAGGCTTTCTCTGCCCTACACTGCTAGCTACGAATCATACTGGAACTACTTTTTGTATGGTGTGATGTTTTTGATATATAATCGAATCTACATTTGTTCAAGTATAGCCACTCTGTTTTAAGTTATGAAAAACTGATGCATGTCGAGCACTGGCTGAAAAGGATACTAAAATACATAAATCTTCGGTCATCAAAAATCCAAACTCCCGCAGTATTTTTGTTTAGTCATTTGCATATTCTTTTCATAGTCTAATTCGTCACAAATGTCAACATATAAACATGCAAAATCAATTCACGGAATGTTAGGAAATATACATGACCGGTTGTGTTTATGACAAATGGAAGCGTATTTAACAAACAACACTGCTTGATAGTATATTCTTAGCTTAAACCTTAACATTTCTATGTTCTATTAATGTATCATTGTGATGTATTGCTTACATCGAAAGTACGGTAAGCAAGAAGGAGATTTTCCTCAAACATAAGGTCGGCGAGTGAAGTGCTTTTAAATGTAACTTTAAACTGGTGAAAGTGTGAATTAACGTTTTATCAGTTTAAAACTTTCTTATTAAATGTCGCTATTAGCGGATTAATAGCCTTTCGAATATGATTATAACTTGAAACAACGCGTTCCAAAAATAACGTTTCAAATAGGTGTTAACGATGTTACATATTGTCAAGAAATATGTTAAAGGGACATTACTGCGTTACACTAAATACTAGATCCCATAAGAGTTATCTCTACTGTTAATCTTGTGTTTATATGAATATGCTTAATAGTTTGTTGCACACTTGTAGCTTGGGTATGAATGAATAAACATGTAGCCACATACGCCTTACGTCATGTTAATAACACCGGCTAGACTACAACATGGTGTCAGAAGTTAAAAAAAAAAAAAAAAAAAAACTACGGATAAAACCAATGGAATTTTGATTTTAATACACTCATAAAGTTACAGGATTTTATTAATTTGTGCTTATTGTGACATTCTGCTCATTTTAAAAAGATGGATAGCGGACACAATATAGGCCAAACACCCAAGATGGACTGGGACAATCCGGACTTACACCAAGCATTTAAATCGTTCAGATCGCACTGTGATTTCATGTTCAAAGGTCCATTAAAAGGAAAAGACGAAGACACCAAATGTAATTATTTAATGTTATGGGTCGGCGAAAAGGGTCGTTCAATTTACAGTACATGGACACTAACAAATGACCAGCAGAAAGACTTGAAACATCATTTTGAACAATTTGAACAATATTGCAAACCAAAATCGAACAAAATTTACTCCAGATATGTTTTCAAGACAAGAATGCAAAAGGATGGAGAAACATTCGAACAATTTACTACAGATTTGAGATTATTAATAAAGGACTGTGATTACCCTGCTGGAATAATAGATGAAATGATACGCGACCATATTATATTTGGAATCCGTTCCCAAAAACTCCGCGAAAGAATGATCAATGAAGGAAATGATCTGACACTTCAAAAATGTCTGGACATTGCCAGGACATATGAGTTGACGAAAAGCCAGGTGAAGTCGATGGACAATAGTGGTATCCATGCTGTGGCCAGTGCCGGCGGAACTAAACGTCCAACAACAACCAGCTTCAAGCCGAAATGGAAGGGACATAAGCCGAACAACGCAAACAGGGGAAAATGTGCAAACTGTGGTGGTAGCAAGCATCCTACAAAAGAACTTTGCCCGGCACAGGGAAAGAACTGCAATTATTGCCACAAAATGAACCATTTTGCGTCAGTGTGTTTCCAGAAGATTAAGGACAACAGCACCAGAGCTAAACATAAAGCCAGAGTTAATGAGGTAAATGACTTTTCTGACTCAGATCAAAGTGACACGCATGATCAATACTTTATCAATTCGGTCATTTATGATAAGCAAAAGAATCAAGCTCATGTTAAACTGAATGTTGGTCCAAAAGAAACAAAACTAATGTTTAAAATTGACTCCGGTGCACAGGTCAATATCATTCCATTACGTAAATTTGCATTGTTAGGGATTAAAGGTCCACTCAAAAACACTCACATCAAGCTATCAGCTTACGACGGAACATCACTTAAGGTTCAAGGCACGATTCGTCTTCAATGTAGCTACGATGGTAAAAAGTCATATCTGGATTTTTACATTGTAGACAGCCCCTCCAGTCCCATATTAGGTCTAGACACATGCATGTCTATGAATCTAATCAAATTTGTGTCAGGAATTGAACATAAACATTTCTACAAAAAAGACACGGTTGTATCTAAATACTCTGATGTATTTACTGGTCTAGGAACTCTCCCAGGGGAATCTGACATTTGCATAAAACCCAATGCTGTTCCAGTTATTCACCCACCTAGACGTGTTCCTGTAGCAATCAAAGACAGACTCAAAAGAGAGTTAAACAGAATGGTTAAGGATGGTGTCATAACCAAAGTTACTGAGCCGTCCGAATGGGTCAACAGTATGGTCACTGTTGAAAAGCCCAGTGGTGCTTTGCGGGTGTGTATTGACCCAAAAGACCTCAATGACGCTATAATGAGACCACACTATCCATCAAGATCAATTGACGACATTTTGCCTGACCTGACTGGCGCTAAAGTGTTTTCAAAATTTGATGCACGTACAGGCTACTGGACTGTAAAATTAAACAAAAAGTCATCTTTCTTGACAGTGTTTAATACTCCATTTGGGAGATATAGGTATCTCAGACTACCATATGGGATAAACTGCGCACAGGACATTTTTGTTCGGAAAATGGACGAATGTCTTGAAGGTTTACAGGGCATCAAGGTAATTGTTGATGATATTGTTTGTTTTGGAAGTAACAGACTAGAACATGACAAGAATCTCGATATATTGATGGACCGGTGTCGACAGATTGGTCTTAAACTCAATGCTGACAAAACTGAAGTCGGACAGACAGAAATTCCATTCTTTGGTCACGTACTGACAGAAAATGGACTGAAAATTGATCCTTCAAAAGTAAGGGCAATTCAGGAAATGCCATCTCCACAGTCAAAGTCTGATCTTGAGACAATACTTGGAATGGTAAACTATTTGCAAAGATTTGCACCAAATCTTGCTGAAATGACTAGTCCACTGAGACAATTGTTAAAAAAGGACAGTATTTTCCGGTGGGACCCGGAGCATGAAACTGCCTTAAACAAAATAAAAGGAGTTATCACTCAAAACCCAGGACAAAAACTCTCGTACTTTGATCCAAAAGTTGATGTTGTGTTGCAAGTTGACGCATCACAAAATGGACTTGGTAGCGTTTTACTGCAAAACGACAAACCTGTTTGCTTTGCCTCAAAAGCATTGACGGAGACAGAGCGAAACTATGCGCAAATCACAAAAGAGCTCTATGCTGTGTTATTTGGCATGACGAAATTTCATCAAATGACATACGGACGACACATAATAGTCCAAAGTGACCACAAACCACTTGTTAGCATAACACGGAAAAGTTTGCTAGCAGCTCCGCCAAGATTGCAGAAAATGCTATTGCAATTGACCAAATATGACTATGAAATAGTGCATATACCTGGAAAACAGATTCCAATGGCAGACACGCTAGGTCGCAATTTCTTGCCCGACGAACAGACTGACGTTTGCCAAGACATGGACTCATATGTTCATGCGATTATGAAAATTATTTCTATGAGTGATCAGAAAATCCAACTGATAAAGAGCAAAATTGAATCTGACTCTGAAATGCAGTCACTTAAACAAACCATTCTAAATGGTTGGCCTGATAAAAGACAGGAATGTCCAAAATGTTTGTTACCATATTGGAATTTTAGAGATGAATTGGCATTCATTGATGGTTTATTGCTTAAGGGAAGCAATGTCATCATTCCAAAGGAACTTAGACAATTGATGTTGGACAAAATACATGACTCACACTTAGGAGTTGAGAAATGCACACAACGGGCACGAAGTGTTATGTTTTGGCCAAATATGACAAAAGACGTCAAAGACAGAGTTCTCAATTGTCCTATTTGTCTAGAGCACAGAAACAGTAACACAAAGGAACCTATGATTCCAAATCAAATTCCTGAAGGACCATGGCAAGTTGTCGCCACTGACATATTTCACTGGAATGATTGCAACTATATTGTATTAGTTGATCTATACAGCAGATATTTTGAATGTAGTTTACTGAACAATATGAGAAGTGAAACAGCGATACACAAACTTAAGGGTCATTTTGCCACACATGGTATTCCTTTAAAAGTGATAAGTGACAATGCAGGTCAATATACAAGCCAGGAATTCGACAGATTTTGTAAAGATTGGGATTTTGAGCATGTCACATCATCTCCATTACACTCCCAGGGCAACGCTGTTGCTGAAAGATGTATTCAGACAATCAAGAAGATTTTCACAAAATCTTTACAAGCCAATCGAGATCCTTATCTTGCAATTCTCGAATACAGAAATTCTCCACTTGCTTGTGGACAGTCACCTGTTCAATTACTCATGAGTAGGGAAACAAGATCAATATTGCCGGTAACACAAAAACATCTTGAGCCCAAAGTACAAAATCACAAACAGATCAAAGACAATATGTCAAAATCACAAAATACTTCAAAGGCAAGATACGACAAACACGCAAAACCACTCAAACATTTATCACAGGGCGAAACTGTCAGAATCCAACAAGATAAACGTTGGAAACCAGCTATTGTAAGAAAACAAATACATGACAGGTCGTATATTGTTGAAACTGAAGATGGTGGGGTTTATAGACGAAATCGTGGCCATTTGTTAAAAACAAATGAAAAACCATTGCATATTTTCGATCCACAATCACTACCTATCAGTGAAAATCACAAAAATATCACACATAGTGACATACAACAACCACAGCAGCAACAACAACAACATCAGCAACAAAAACAGCAGCAGTTACAACAAAATGCATCGGTACCAAAAGATAGTAGTAACCGAATACAGGCAGATAAACAATATGTCACTAGATCGGGCAGAACCGTCAAGCCGCCTCAGAGGACAGACCTGTAAAATAACTGTACATGTGATTTGATTTTATAATATGTATGTTTAACATAATATGTGCATGTTTTTTTATCACAATACTTTTATATGTATTTCATACATATATGTATTTTCATATGTATAAGTTATCATATTCTCATACTGCAGTCTGCAATTATTTTGTGAAAGTATCAAAGTGTTAAGAAATCGGGAAATAAACAGGTGTATTTTGCTAAGTTTCTATATATTTCTTTTCCCGTGAGAAAGTAATATTTTGGATTATATTTCTACAGTGTTAATTAGATTTATCAACAATGTTAAGATGAGGCTAGAACAGCGCCACAATCTATGTCATTTTCGAGAGAACTTGAGCAGTGTTATCAGGATGTAAACATTCGCCAGCAGTGTGTGAGATTTGTAATCAGCGCTTTACCAATTAACGTTAATGTGAAACATTTGTTATACCGGGACACACGATTTGTAATACGATCACCATTGAGATACAGATTAAACATTTTCCCAGGAAAACATTTATTTGAAAAGAAGGGAGATGTTACATATTGTCAAGAAATATGTTAAAGGGACATTACTGCGTTACACTAAATACTAGATCCCATAAGAGTTATCTCTACTGTTAATCTTGTGTTTATATGAATATGCTTAATAGTTTGTTGCACACTTGTAGCTTGGGTATGAATGAATAAACATGTAGCCACATACGCCTTACGTTATATTAATAACACCGGCTAGACTACAACAAACGATACTTGACTTTACTCTCGCTGAGTATTAGTTTTTCAACGGAGAATGATCGCTTGTAACTATAAAAGCAGGCTTATAACCGCAACTTACTACATCTTCAATATACTTACTATCACTAGTATCGCCAATGGTTATTAAGTAGTAGAACCACTGGATTGCGATGTGAGGTGAAGTTACTGGCTTTCGGTATGGCCTGTTACGCGTGCAACGCGACATTTCCGCCTTAAAAGTGTTTACTTTCCAGCGCCTCTATCTTGTATTTTTGACAAAATATTCTAAATATTGCACTATTGGTGCCTTGTGCTCTGTTAAATCAGGACTTTTCATCAAGAATATTATTCATTTAAGTTATATGTTCGTCATTTTTTAGTATACGAAGTTTCCATGTATGCGAACATACTTACTTCTATAAAAAGCAACAAAAATCATACTTGCAAAACCGGTTTGTTTTCTCATTTTCGTTTAGAAAAAAGTACTGCGCTATACGATGTACCGCGCAGAACTCATACTTACCTTACCGAGTTTGTATGCCTATATACCAAAATAAAGCAAACGTAACGGTCTACTGACTCCCCGTATTCATCTGCCAGGTTTTATTACCGTACACTGGTTGGAAAAACACAGATGTGATATGTCAAGGGATTAACGCAAATACCAATAAGATACATTCGGATCAAATGCAACTGTCCGAAAATTAAGAGTCATTAAAATAGGAAAAATCTTCTCTTCAAAAATAAAGAGGCACATGATATGATTATTTTGTCTAAAACAGGTTGTTTACAAATTTATATGGTCATTAAACTTAGAGCTACTAGGGTACACACTTAAAATTGGCTCAACATTAGACGATGATTGTATAATTACGAGACTATTACATATTTATCACTCAAAACCGCAAATATCAGTCAATATTGCTCATACCATTTGCCTTGTTTTGACCAACGCTACTGTAGTGGGATTAAGTTATTTAAAAATCTTCTCGTTTAGACAATTGTATAACACCGATTGACATGGATTTGTTTAAAATATCGTTTTGTCAAAGTGTCCGTTCGCCAAGGTTTTTAATATTAAGAACACACACTATGAAGATCTACTGTATAACGATCAACATTTATTTACAATTGCTTAGACCTTTCGAAGTCACACCGCCTTTTCTTTAGTAATGTCTACATTTGAGTAAGTACATGCATTTACATTGTAACATTTGATTCATTTGTTAATTAAACCCACCAGACGGTATCTCAATTATGTACAGGATCGGTCCGTCACAATTTTTGATATCTCAATTTCAGCGGCTAACGGATGTACTCGTGTACTGTACTTGTTGGACATTATCATACGCTTGACAAACGAACAAAATTAGGTTTACAGAGAGGGAGGGGGGTTAAGTCGTATATCCGTATGATCCGGAAGTGCGCACAATACAAATGTGTTGGTGAGCGTTAAACTAGATTAACTAGATCATTTAAATAGATATCTACGGTTGTCGCATTTCTCATGAAACAACCAATTGTCATTTCCTACTTAGGCTTCATGTTACAATTCACATGTCAAGAAGGAAGTTTAAAATCCGGCTGTCACCGTGTGCGAATGACTTAAAACTATACAGGGGTGTTAACGAATGCGTCTTGTATAGCGCAAACATTTAATTATCATTCGATTTAAGTAGTAGTCTATATTTTCAGAATGTATACACAAGAAAGGATATATTTATTTTTACTTGGATTTGTTCTTAGATGCATATGCGCAGGTACTAATTGATTCCATTATTAATAGAGTTATAATTATTATGATTTATATAAAAATATATGTTTTTTACTGTTAATGAACTGAAGTGAATTTACGGTTTTAAACATTGAATACAATTGTGACAATTACCGATATAACGTCGGAGTGGCGTTATCAACTTATCCCGTTTAATCCCAAAAAATTCAGTAAAAGACATAATAATAAAAAAACGTTGTTATCGGTATATTATCCACTCATGATGAAAACATGAATAAGTTATTTCTTCTATGTTTTATTTGTTTTTATTATAAAATTAACTGTTGGTCTAGTATATAACAGTTTTGTGCGGTAATGAAACTTTGTTCATTGCTAGTTCTGTTTGTGTAACCGGTATATGTGATTATGTGTAACACTCGTTTTCTGCCCTGGCCACTTTATTTATAAACGTGCTATGCAATTTGCAGACTGAGATGTTTTGGCCGACAACAGCCCCAAGCACATTATTGTTGATACGAAGCCAACTTTTTTACGCTCTATTGAGCTGTTGCTGATAGCTCTGTAAGAAGGATTGGTTAAATGTAGTTTCTTGCCTATAGTGTGTAAGGGAATTAACATAAATTGTAAATCGAATATAAATTTGTGCGCTCAGTAAAGATTGTTTTCATGCAGACATTTATTTTAAGCACTGAGTAACTCAAATGCTTTGTGTTTAAAGCAATATGCCTTTTTAGGATAGCTTACTGTGTATGTTTATACCGGTGATAAACGCAGCTCGTTAAAAAGCAAAGTAAACTTTTTCGTTACGAATTATTCTTTGCGTACGATTCGCTTTATTTGTATGATTGTAGTTGAGCATGTTTACCAAAGAGAGTTAATTTCAATGGAATGACTAGTGCGGCACTAGATTTAACCTTGCATATGATAGGGCTCGGCAAAGTTTATCTAACACATACCTTCTAAAAGGTATCTGTTAGATAAGGTAATTTTTTGAGAAATTTTGTTCTATGAATTCCATATTTACCTTGCCACTACCGTATTATAAATATACAATGCATTTGCTAGATAATTTGAAATGACAATTACATAGTGGACAAAGATACGCCCATAAAAACGAATATGAAATGTAAAACGATGAAGGCGTTTTATTCGTCTTACAATTATTTGGTTTAATCCTGACAAGATATGCTGACGTAAAACATGTGGTTGTGAGCCGAGGAGCTTCACACAATCTTGCTGACATTCACGCCTATGTATAAATAAATAAATAAATAAATATATATATATATATATATATATATATATATATATATATATATATATATATATATATATATATATATAGATACAGATTGTGGCTTTTCGGCATTATACATATATAAATATATAAATATAAATATATATAAATATATATATATATATATAAATATATATATATATTTATATATTTATATATATTTATATTTATATATATATATATATATATATATATAATGCCGAAAACCCACAATCTATAATAATATACAGAAAACAAAAGATACCTATCCATCGACCCTTCTAGAATTCACTGTCCACAAAACTAATTATATTTATCAAATGACGTTAATGCCATGAACATATTGTATATATCAAAAACATAGAATGGAGACGACTATATATTATGCGCCATATAAATACTTGGTCGAAAATCATTAGAAGATATATGCTATTCATTCATAAGGGGTTTTATTCGAAAACTTGTGTGTAACATTTGATAGTTGTTCTAGAAATGAAGACGTTGACTTAGAAACTTAAAAAATATTTAAACTGACGCTGTGCCAATAGTATCGGGTTGTAAGAAACGTGTTCAATAAATGCGTAACATTACTATACTTTTTTTGCTCAACTCCGGGAGTCAAAGTTTTGTTTTGTTTCCACTTCCGGGAATCATATAAGGTAATTGTGCTCACGTTTGGGAGCCATCTTATGGGTTATGTGTCCGCTTCTGGGGACCATATCATACCCATTCTAGATGTAAACAATGAAGTGTTCTGATGATATGTCATATCTCACCTCCTGCAAAAATGACCTTATCCGATTGGCTTAGAGCGGTCACGTGCCCATGGAGTATTTTCCATAAACCCCGAGTAATTTCCATACTACCCGAATAATCGAGATATAATCGTTACACCGTTAATAACTGACGGCGTATGGTATATACAACCTCAGTAATTTAATACCATACTCGAGCTTCGCTCTCGTATGGTATGAAATTACTGAGGGTGTATATCCATTTCACCGTCAGTTACTAACGGTGTAACTAATATTACTTGCGTCATCTTGCAATACGGAGCACTTCTATGGTTTCATCTAAAAATCAACTCCATTTGACTTTATTACTTTACTAAATACTAATTCGCAATCTGCATTACCTGTATCGTTAATTGATACGCCAGCATTTACGTACCGCGTTTTCTACGGTGTACTACAGTATTCACTTCTGGGAATTCCTCTTCTGTTTCCGTTAATAATTCGTTCACTTTTCGATGATCTTTTTTGAG